>NC_056726.1:1309121184-1309388684 GCF_019279795.1 Protopterus annectens
TTTTTTTTTTTTTTTGCTGCTTTAACTTTTGTACATTTGTATGAGTTAGCTGTGCCCCGTGCAGTAGCAAACATCTAGAAAACAAATTTTCTGTTTAAAATGATCCATAAAACTGTACCCTGTAAAGCAGCAGTATAGAGCAAATACCTTGTGTGTCGACAAGCTTAGAGTAGCTAGTTGGGCGTCTAGTGACAATACCTACAGATTTAGTAGAATTAAGTATTGCGTAAACATTAAAGTTTGTAGAATTTAGTACTGTTTAACATAATCTACCCAGTAAAGCACCCTTGTTAGTCTGCAACAACAAAGCATCATTAATAGCCTTCTAATCCCAAAACACCACCCCTTTGTAGCTCACCAAACAAAGAACTGGACAGTATTGATATAACTTCTCTTAGCCGTCTTGGTGGATATGGGCATCTTGAAAACAATGTCGCAGTTGTCTCATGCTTATAGGTTCATAGGTCTGTACTAGGCTAATGACCCTGGAGCCTTTACAAGCCTAGCCCATAGAAGTGCCCTGGCATCATGTCGCCTGACGTTAGTTCTCAGTGCCTCTATCAAGTAGAGCCACTTGAGTGATCCCCAGGGTGAATTTTCTATTTCCCATCCTCTCATCAAGATTTCTCTTGAAGAGGTCCAGTGAGGTGCTCTGCTTGACATGTATGGGAAGTCTATTCCAGAGAATGGGCAGTCTCTGGGTTATGAACCTTAATCTACAGCATGTAATGTTGATTGTGGTAATGAGGTTCATAGGTGTATACTAGGCTAATGGCCCTGGGTCCTTTACAAGCCTAGCCATATTATTTCCCTGGCATAGTGCCACCCGACCATAGTTCCCAGTGCCTCTGTCAAGGAGAGCCACTGGAGTTATCCCTGGGGTGAATTTTCTGTTTCCCATGCACTTATCAAGATCCCTCTTGAAGAGGGTCAGCGAGGTGTTCTGCTTGAGGTGTATGGGAAGTCCATTCCATAGCATGGGTAGTGTCTGGGTTATGAACCTGTCTCTCCAGTATGTTCTTTTAATTGTATTAATGAGGATGAGGTCTCTGGAGCATGTGGTGCGGAGGGATTAGGATTTCTTTAGATGTAGCATTTCTAACAGAGCTTGGTCAGACATGGCTTTGTACGTCAAGCAGAGATCTCCTGTAAGTAGGCGATATGAGACAGAATAGCTGGAGTGTTTTTGAGTCTGTCCATCTAGGACAAGTGTTTAAGGCCTAGGATCCTCTTTGTGAGGTACTTTTGCGACCTCTTCAGTTGTTGCAGGTGTCTAGTGAGGTACATGTCAAATGGGGCATTGTACTCAATGATTGGCCTAATGTGGGAAGAGTAGAGGGGAGACAATTACCGTTTTCTTCCTGGATGCAAAACCCTTAGTAATGAGATGTGCCACATAGAAGGATTTTCTGACCACAGTGGCAATGTGGTGATCAAGAGAGGTTGCTGTGAACCTGTGTTCCCAGATCTCTCATAACGCCTTCTGTGTTCAGTGGACTACCATCAATGTGGTAATTCATGGGAACTGGGTTTTTCCTAAAGGGGATGATGACACATTTTTTGGCATTGAGCTTAAGGCTATGGTTCTGACACCAGTCGTCGGTATCAGTGAGGCCATTTTGCAGGATGTCAACATCACTTGGGGAGTTAATAATAGCTCCCAACTTGCAATTGTCTGCGAACTTTGTCAGCCGGAGTCCCTTTGTGCTGGCCTGGACTTCAGAGAAGTAGATACCAAACAGGAGAGGACCCAGGACCGGACCCTGTGGGACTCCACTCTTGACTAGTCGGCAGTCTGACTTGGAGTCAGCTACTTTCATACTGTGGGTTCTATCTGTGAGCCAGTTTGCAACCGACCTAGTGATATAGGGGTTGATGCCTGGCTTAGTGAGTTTTTCTATGATTATAAGCAACTGCTTAATCCTTAAAGAAACAGGGTTGGGAGGGTGGCCTAATGGTTCAGGTGTTTGCCTTACATACTCAAGGTACAGGGTTTGAGTCTCATAAGGGATAATTGGCTAGGCTTAAAATAGCTTGCAAGGGCAGTTAGCCTAGTACTAACATATGGACCAGACATAGTATGGAAAAAGTGTACTCACATAGTCAGACTGGAGGCTACCTAAAAGGTTGTCAAAATCACACACACAGCATACACATAAACTAAAGTATGCTGAGGCAATCTTCTTAAGCAACAGAGATTGCTTAGACCACCATTTGTCAAAAATATGCCTCAGCAAGCCCAAAGACACTAAGAAAAAAAAAAAAACACCTAATACCATGCATAGTGTTTGGGGGTCCACTGAGAATGATACTAAGTCCCTAAGGCAAGCAAACACACTTACTTGGACTGTCTTCATAAGGGACTCCATTGTAAGATGGTGCAATGCTGCAGCGGCTGCGTTGTTGCCTCACAGCAAGAGGTTCTCCAGTTCAATTCTCTGCTGGGGTGCCTTCTGTGCAGAGTTTGCATGTCCACCCTGTGTCTGTGTGGTTTCCTCCCACGTTAGAAAGATATGCATTTGGAGCATTTCTCCACGGGCCTCTGCTGAAAATTGGCTTTGTTCCAAGTCGGACTTTCCTGGTAAGCAAATGTTAAATAAATAAAGATATACTGATGCTCCTCTAACCAGGATGGATAAGGAGAAGGTACCTGTTAGTTGCTTATCTGGAGCCAAGATCTGCCACATCATACATGCAGTTAAGTCATTATGCCACAGGTAGAAGTATTACTCGATTGTAGTTCATGTAGGTGTAAATGACATGAGATGTACCTCCCTGAACTATATGAAGACAGACATAATGGAGCTTTAAATTTATGTATGTCAGGCTGATGTGAACCTAGCATTCAAAAGCATATTACCATTTCTGAAGATGATGCCATAATGTGAGCAAAAAATGATTGATTTCATCTACTGGCTGTCCTTCTGGTGTCATTCTAAGGGGAGGGGATCCACTATCTGTCAGCTTGGAGATACTTGGTTTAACAGACTACGCTGCTTTGCCAAGGATGGTATGCACCTTTCCACTCTAGGCTTTCAAATACTCCATGTCCCGAAAAGGTTACAGTGCATACTTGGACCTGCTGGAGACACTTGCCATCCAACCTAACACCCTTCTCATAGGAGACTTTAATTAGCTCTCTGTAGATTGAGAATCCTACATGGCCTCAAATGTACAGGCATATAGATTCCTGGACTGCATAAATGCAAACACTTTTGACCAAATAGTGAATAAGCCTACTAGAGGCTCCAACATACAGGAGCTTGTGCTCACAAATATGGAAGGATGCACTTCCTGACAGTGTCTCGTCCTCATTGGTAAGGTCTAATCATAAAGCGGTCTCCTTTGAAATCAAAATCAACTTTGTAATCCAATTAAAGCCAGTAACAGTTAGGAACTATCCCAAGGCAAATTACCTTTTTATTAATGGATGATTTGTCAAAACTCAGTGCCCCTGCAGACCCTGAAAACATAGCCTATTCTGAATTGCTCTCAGAAACTCTGTACAACTATGTCAGTGGCTGCTTAGAGACTGCTGTACCTACCAGAAGTAGGCCCAGGACTAGCCCGAGAAACAAACCACCCGGCTGGCATTCCAAATTAAAAATATGTAACAAAAGGGAAAAAACTTCTGGCAGTAATCATGAAAGGTAATTCCCATAAAGATACATACTCTCTCATTAAACAAAATAGGCAACTAAGAGGGCTAATTAGGTCAAGCAAAGACAATTTTGAGGTTAAGATAGCTTCCAAGGTGAAAGGTAACCATAAGGTCTTCTTCAGTTGTGTCATAAACCTCAAGGGCAGTCCATAGCAATGTGCTGAACTGGTAGTTAATGGTACCACATACACAGAGCTGGTAGTGTAGTGAACCTGTTATCGGACAAATTAATTTAACTCTCTTACCTCCAACCATCTCCCAAAAATACCCTCAAACATAACTCCTCCACATGTAAGTAGGGCGCTTGTACTGGCTGCACATGCTAAGGCCAGTAACACTGCCTCAGTGGACCCTGATAACGTCCCAGGATGCCCCTGAACAGTTTAAAGTACAACTTATTAGGACCCCTGGAGTCATTTTATAACTATAGTCTTAAAACAGGTTTTATGGTACTTGAATGGAGGACTGCAATGGTCATAAGGGAGGGCCTTCAACCGATCCTGAAAACTTCAGACCCATTAGTCTGACTAGTCTTGTTTACAAAGCCATGGATAGAATTATCATGGAAATTATCAACAAGAACACAAGAGACCTCCAGACATTTATCAAACCCAGTTTGGCTTTGTCAAAGGAAGGTCATGCTTACTGAATCTGGTGGACTTCTTTGAAAAGGTCACTGAGGCAGTGGATGAGGGGAAAATGGTGCATACTGCCTACCTAGATCTGGCTAAAGCATTTGATACAAGACTCCACTCCAGCATTCTTGATAAACTTACAGAAGTAGGTATAAACGCCTTTATAAAATGCTGAATAAGCTAGCTGGCTCACTGATAGGAGCCAGTAGGTAAGAATTGGTGGGGGCCACCTCCATAAAGAGGCCGGTCACCAGTGCAGTCATCCAGGGTTGTGTGCTGGGCCCAATCCTCTTTGGCATCCACTTCTCAGATGTCAAAGCCAATGTAAGAGGCCTTTGGCTAACCACGTTTGCAAATGATTGCAAATTGCATGATGACAATAAGAACCAATCAAAGGAGGTAAGAAAAGATTGGGAAGAGAGTTTGGTAAGCGCTTCACAAGAAAACAATGGAAGGACATATGTATGGCTCTCAACTATGCAACAAAGTCTAGAATATTTTGGATTTTTGCTTGGACGTATTTGCATAGGTATTTTCATACTCCAAGCAGACTCCAAATCATTTTTCCTTGAGTAAATGCAAAATGTTGGAGGTGTGATGTTGAAGAAAGAGGTAACTGGGTACATTATGTTTTGGGAGTATAATGAGTTGGTAGTCTTTAAAAATTCTTTTCAAGAGTACTGTCTCAGAAATATTGGATGAACAAATGGGTGTAACTAAGAAAGTAATTTTATGAGCTGGGATACAGGATCTGAATTGCCCAGCCACAGTAAGGCCTTGTTAAGTTAAATTTTCTTGGCTGCCAGAAAAGCAATTACTAGAAAATGGAAATCATAGTCTGAACCCAACTGTATTTGAAGTCCTGAATATTGTAACAGAGACAAAAGAACTGGAAGCTGGATGTTTAGAAAAAAGGGTAGAGCAAATTATGTAGAAAAATGGTAATTGTGGGAAAGTACATGCAGAATAATGTTTCAGAGGAGGAGTCAGGGTTAAAGAAAGGCAGCAGTTGGGCAATTTATGTAATGCTGGATTGATTTCAGTTATACAAAAGAACACCTGTGTTGTATAATGTTCGGAACTGGGGACATTTTAATATGGTTTGTTTTCTTTTGTATAAATGTATTTTTGCCTGTGTCTTAAATGATACTTTCTTTTAATACTGTTATTGAATTAATTTCCCACCTCTAAGTTCAAAAGTTTGATGCCCTTGTCATTCAGGTTGTGATGGGAGAGGGTTAGGTGTCAGGGGCCGTCTGAGGTGGGGGTGGGGAAGGGAGATGAGCAAGATATGGTAATGGTCATAGGAACTAATTCTGGCAGTGAATCTGGATTAGTCAGGGTAGGGATGTTATGCACTTTCACCCAGGAGTTGGGCTTCATCAGACCAAATGGCTAAGAAGGTGGACTCTTGTGAAGGTTGCAAAATTAGTGAATAACACCAGCATAGTTTGTTTCCCTTCATCTTGTGCTTATCCTTTAGTGGGCTAAACAGTCTCCTGTGTACAGTCAAGCTTTTGAATTACTGTATCCCAAACAGCTTCTGAGTACATTGCAAAGTCCATTGATAACATATTGCTTATAAACAGTCCCTCTTTTGAACCTGCATATATTGATCACTTACCTACTCATTTACTGCCGTTCCATTTTCTTCCTTCCGTTGTCCTTTCCCTGTTCATCAGTGCACAGTTTTCAAACAGATTAGTTTTTACAGTGAAGCATTGTCACTTGTGCTCCCTCCCACACGTGTGCAAATGCTGATAGTTCTCCTGCACCTTTAACTCCCCTACCTCATTTGTAAACTTATACAACTTCACCCAAATTATTAACTACCCCACCCACATCGACAAGCACTCCAATAAAAAAATCACTTCTAGACTGGATTTTAACCAACAAACCAAACCACAGGTACCAGACGGGCTGTCTACCAGTCACGCTAAGTGACCATGCCTCTACATTTCTAGTTAGGAAGAAAACACATATCCAAACCAGCATCTCATACCAACATACCCATAGCAAAAAATATTTCTCCTCTGACACCTTCAATTTACTACTACAAAACTGCTATTGGTCCCCATTAAAAAAAACCTGCAACTAGACCTAGCTGTAGATTACTTCAATAACAAATTCCTTGAAATATTAAATAATCTTGCCCTCCTCAGAAAAATTAATCAAAAAAACAGACAGCTACCATGGCTTTTTAAAGAAACAAAACTAATGAAACAAAGAGATAAGGCCACTGTATATGACCAAAAATAACAATCTCACCCTTTACAAACAACTTAGAAACCATGCTAAGAAAAACATCATCAAGGATAAAAAAACATATTTCCAAACCTGCCAACAAAAATACCAGCACAATCCAAAAAACTTCTGGCAGAATATCAACCACCTCCTTAACTCAGGTAAAACCCCTACCCCTGCCCCCTCACTGCTAACTCTTCTGTGCCCTTAGTTTCACAATTCAGTTCCCACTTCATCAACTCTATCACTTCTCTCCTTGACAGCAAAACAATCCCACCACTCACTGTCCCCTCTCCTACCTCTAATGACGCAAACTCCTTCTCCTTTATTCCCATTCCAACTTCCTACATAAAAAACTCCTATGTAAATTAAAACCCGGCTGCTTAGCTGCCAACCAACGTCCAAACAAATACCTAAAACTAGCTGCCCCATCCATCCGCCTACCCCATATCATTAGTAATAAACCACTTTATCTCCAAACAGTACGTTCCCAAATTATGGAAAATCTCTCATATCGGGTTCACTTTATAATCCTGAAATCCTGAAGTATAGAATTTCAGAATTTCGAGATCATAAAGAAGAAACCTTACAATCCCTAAACCCCAAAAGCGCAAATTTTAAAATTGCGAATCCTACACTAGCCATACACCACACACACATATACACAAATTCACAAACCTACACTACATACAAGCAGGGGGACAAGCCCACCCCCCCCCACCACCACCACACACACACACACACACACACACACACACACACACACACACACACACCCCTACTTAAATATACTAACTCTAAGGTCGCACTACACAGACAAACGCACAAAAACACCACCACACACCTACATGCCCCTCGCACACGTACACATCACAGTCACAACACACATTGACACACACTAAAGCCCCTAACCAAGACCCTTAAACATAAATCCTTACCTGAACTTCCACCTATCCATCCACACACCACAATACCAGAAGCAATACTTCAACATCTCTGAACTTCGGGATTTTGAAATTTGCACTTCTGGGGTTTTGGTGCGGTGTTCTGAGCTTTCGGCTTTATAATCTCTGGATTCTGAAATTCGATATTTCAGAATTTCAGGATTATAAAGTGTTCCCCTCATATCATACTACTTCATAAGGGGTGCCCATCTAGAGACATAACTAACTACCTTCCCATCACCATTCTGTCCCCCCTTGCCAAAATTCTAGAGAAATGTATCCACCATCAACTCTTGAATCACCTCAGTACCAACAATCTACTCTCCAGCACCCAGCATGGCTTCAGGCCTAAACACAGTGCATACTCAGCCCTCATAACCTTTACAGAGATCATTTGCCACCTCAAAAATGAAGGACAACTAGTCTCAGCTGTTTTCTTAGATATGTCAAAAGCTTTTGACACAGTGTTCCATCAGCTGCTCTTCAACAAACTTACCACTTAGAATCTCAATATCACACCCCTAGCATGGTTTTCACAGTTATCTGTCCAACCGTCAACAGGCCACTAAATGAGCAAACAGCCCCTCCGCATTATTACCAGTCACCACGGGGGTACCACAAAGCTCCATACTTGGTCTCCTCCTCTTCATAATATTTACCAACAACCTATATACTGCCACCATCATCCAATATGCAGGTGATGACTCCTTTAACTGCTCAGCCCTCTCCCCGCAAGAACTCCCAACACAAAATGCAATCATCATTCCAAGACACTGAAAAGTACCTCACCAGCCACAAGCCTTTGGCTTCTCAAAAAAACTACTTTTCAACCCAAATAAAAACAAAATCTATGCTCTTTAGTACACCTCAGAAACTAGCCAAAGCCAGCAATACTCACAAAATGTATTCACAACAACAATACCCCACATGAATGAATAACCTCCTTCAAATATCTTTTTTGCCTGGCTAAATTAAACTTTCAAAGTTCATACCCACCTAGTGAAAACCAGAAATCAGATTAACACTCTTCACCTCTTGGCTGGGAAAATCTCTCCATTTTTTAACAACTCTAGCCACATCAGTTACTGAGAAAGGCATCATTTTGGCCCACAATGAATATAGGCTTCTCATTTTTGCTGCTGCTTCTAAGCAAAACAAACACCTTTCAAACTCCCACAAACAAATTTGTCACAAACATTAAATCACCACAATGAGAATACCTTTGCTACACAAAGTCAACCAACTATCCATCAAACAGAGGCATGGCTTACTTCTTAGTCACTACTGTTCAAACTTCTACAACCAGACTCATTTCTACCACTTATCTCAAACTTCTGTTGAAATGCACACTCTACAACCCTACAAATCATTCTCAATCACACCCCTCTACGCACAAACAAAGCTATAGTGCACCAATCATGCTTTCTCCATTCTTGCCCCTAAGCTATGGGAATCACTTCCATCTGACCTAAAAGATATGACCTCAGATACTACATTCTGTGCACAACTGAAATCGTTATGTACGTCCAGACCAAGACCCTACAGTAGGTAGGTGTATATCAAGCCACATTACACAAGTCATATCCCATTCAACTACAGCTTATTCTTATACTATCAATCTATTTTCTTAACCTCTACCTCTGCATATACATCTCATCTCTTGTACTAATTTTAATGCAGTGCCTTCAGAGCAATGATGCTAAACACTTCTTTAAAACTGTACCATAAATGTATTACTTTATGTACTTTTTGTTCAGTTGCATTGTCCTGTGACCACATTCACCTGGGCTATACCTGAAAATTGGTAATTCATGATTAGTGTACTACCTCAGTAAACAAACATAAATATACAAATAAATAACTTTTACTGAGGTTTGTGAATACTTTGAGAGGAGCGACAGTTGCAAGAGCACTGCATATTAAGTTATTTAAAAGTGGTGCTTAAATGATTTGAAAGTTTCATAGGTTATTGTGGAGGAGCTACATAGGTATAAATGTATGAACCTGAGTGGTGCTGGAGACAGAGCAAGAGGGGAGTAAAGACATCCACACCTAGAGTAACAGCAAGCGTCAATCAATCTACTGTAAGCACCCAGAGGTGGTGCTTTAAGGTTAAGGGAAAGTGATTTAAAATGGAGAAACACAGAGCATAAACATAATATAATATAACAGCAGGTACTGACTCTTAAACCAAAGCACTACTATGCAATGTAGGTTAGCAAGCAACAGCAAAGACTAGGGCAACAGTGAACTTGTTAAGTTAGGTGCAGAACACGGAGTACAGAACATCTCAGTGCACCCAAATGTTACAGTAAAGATAGCCACATACCACCGTTTCTGATCTATGGTGTCTGTTACTCTCCGTCTGGAACACTCTCCTCAGGTCCTCCTGCTGAAAAAAGCAACCACCCAGTATGTGAATGAATGAAAAAAATAAAAAAATCATTAACTTACTTTTGTTTATCAAGCTACTCTCACTAGGTTTGTACAAGGAGGATGTGAGGTGGTATTTACAAGCTTCAGAGATAAAGGTTTGTTGAGCAATTTTTCTTCGATTTCTTTAAATTGTGGTTTGCCCAAACTGTATTCACTTATATACTGTGCAAGTTGAAGGTGCCCAGCAATTGAGTTTTTCACTTTTCTCCAGCAATGTGTTACCAGGCAGCTGGTATACACATTCGGGGGGGGGGGGGCAACCAAGCCACTGTATGAGGGCTACAGGGGGGCATGACCCTGCAAAGAACATGTATTTATTTTTTTCATTATTGGGCATTTTCAAGTAACTATTATAAAAAAAAAAAAAGGTGAAGTGTAATTATGTCTCAACCAAACACAAAGAAAATGTATAGAGATGAGAAAAGTTGGCCAGGATACTAGGAAGCTCCCGTGCTTTTTCTGAGAAGGGCTCCAATGTAGCATTTCATGTAGTAAGGCATAAAGGTATCTAGATAAGCAAAACAGATGCAGCCAGCTTACCTTGCACAACAAGCTAGATTGGCCACTGCAAGATCACACTTGCTATCCACCCTCCTATACTGCTCTGAGGTCTGTACTAACCTATCAAAAACTGACCTAAATAAACTAGACTCCTGTGACAGAATAGCTAAGTTTGTCACCAACCAACCCCACAGAACACACCACTGCACTGCTGTCTGACAGCTCAGTTGTCTAGAACTTCCAAACCTATTATTACTAAAACAGCTTTCACTTGCCCATAAATTCATATTCAACCCTACCAACTGCCCAGCTTTATCAAACCTAGTCCAGCCAAACACAAACTGTAGACTCCTCAGGTCATCCAACAAACTAATGCTAAATGTAACCCAGTCTCACAACTATCATGGCCACTCCCTCTACTCCCATAAAATAGCCAAAGATTGGAACATCTTTCCTCAGCAGATAACTAAAAAACCCCAACCTGTCCACATTTAAAACTACCCTGAAAGACTATTTAAATTATAATTGGCTATGCACCTGTATTGCTCCCAAGTAATATTCTTCCTGTTTTTTCCCCACTCATTTCACACGTTGGCCCAAGTAGTGCTCATCCCACATAGGGATAGCCCACTGTCTCTCTCATCTTTATTAATCTTTGTTCCTTCAGATGACCTAACTTGTAAAACTGCATGACCGATTGCGGTCTTTCAGAAGTGACTCACCTTGTAAAGCTATATGACTTGTGTACCTCATGTATATTGTAAAAAAAAATATATATATTGTATTCTGTTATATTTTGCTATAATATTTTATTAAGCTCATTTACATATTGTTAGAAATGTTCTACTTAAACTATATTTACTGCTTGTACCTTAATAATTTTCTTTTTCTTGTGGAGCTTTTCACCCCGGGTCTCCTCTGAGAACGTTTTTTTTTTTTTTTTTCAACCCAGTCGGACACTACCCAGTTAACAAATGTAAATAAATAAAATCTGTTCACTTTTTATTGGCTGACCATGCAGCCATTGTTTTGAATTGCTTTGGCAATTTTTTTTGTCCCCTGACTTGATGGGCTCAGATACAGTTACCATACCAACACCATCTTGTTCACCTAAAAACATTAAAGTAAATGTAGACGTATACCTCAGTCTATAGCTTGTGGTTCTGCAGTAGCCTTGGACAGACTTTTGAAACATTCCCTTCTTTTGTCTGTAGGTCCCCTGGTGTGGTGGTAGTACCATAAGTGTGTGTGACACGAGGCTGAGACACATCCTCGAGGGCTGTACTGTTGCTTGGCTCAGGTATATGATAACCAAACTTGTTAGGTGAGGAAATCTGTTGTCAGTGTTGATACGTCTCCACCAGGGATTCTCCCACTAGGACAGTACATGCAAAAAAGAGACAGAAGACCCACCACATTAGAGGACAACAGGCTTCAACACTCTTTTCACCTGAGCTGGTGGCTGTGGCTAGATCCATTATTCAGGCTGTTGATTATGAGGTGCAAGTGCTTCTATCCCCTTCAGCTACCCCAGGGTCCTTATTTTGGAGGGAATCCTAAATCTTCGGTTTCAGAAGTCAGATTCTGACTGGTCATTTACCTGTGAAGATGAAAAGGCTCAGAACCCCAAACATATATTTTCATTTTCCCAAATTCTGGCTAGATTTAGGGTGCATTCATTTTGGGAGGATCACTGGTTGCCCCGAGGATCAGCGAGGTGTGTGATCTTTTGGAGGATGAGGCCTTGAGCATGGCACCCTTCCCTCCATTGGTCCCAGAGTTGAGAATGTTTTTAAGAAAGCCTGAAATTCTCTTATGCTGAATGAACCTCTGCTTAACTCATTACATCTGAGTACAGCCCCCATGTGCATCTGCAGTTAACTCCTCTTCTAGGCGTCAAACATTGCTTGCTCATATTTGCATCAATAATTCCAAAACAGTACTGTGTACAAGGTTTTAAAAGATTTTACCTTCAAGCTTACATAATAGCAAACTCGAATGCATTAATATTTGACTTCTGTCTAGTGCAGGTAAATACTGACTGTTGTTTTTGTGATATTAATTTATATAGATACAATGTTCACATTTTTCTAAATATCTCAAAACCAGGTAACACAGACATAACTTCTTAACCTCACATGAAAGCCTCACATGAAAGCTGTCCACTAGATGAATAAAATTCTGCTGACGGTATGTGTGTAACTTGAGTGGTTGCTGAGATATTAAGTTCTTTACAAAATATTACAAATGTAATAGTTACTGTGTGACTTATAAAATTTGGTTTAAGACTTAGAACCTAAAGAATACTACCATTATAAAAATAGTCTGTGCTGAAGAATTTATCATTAATACTTTAATAATCCCTATAGTTCCAGCATATGAACATTTGCTTAAAATGTAAGGGCATAAATTGATTCTGTCAAAAGGCTTCCATTGGAAGTTGCAGTGTAAACTTCCTCAGCTCTATTGGAATGAATGAGTTAAAAAACTGTTTTAAGAAATTTAGGGTGTGCTGGGGCATGCCAGGTCTTCAATTTCCCTTGTCTGCAGACTCTGCTTTTGTCTCCATCCACTGTAGCAATAAAAAGACTATGTCTTCATCATTCCCAGTTAGTCAAGAAAAAAAAATAGGCAAGTGGCTAGAATCTCAAGAAAAGAAGCTGGTTTAATCCAGCATGGTAGCTTCCAAATTGTTTAACTACTGGTGTGTTATATGGTAGTTTGAGGTGTATGCAGAGTTTAGAAGAGTTTGCTGTATTACCTGCTGATCAGAAAAGCTATGAGATAGAGGTTGGTTCCAATGTTTCTCAAGTGTTTAAACATGCTTTAATGAGTGTCTTATAGGGGCCTGATACTGTGTTTTGAAATGCAGCAATGTTGTTGGAGGTAAGGAGGTTATGCTTGTTTGCATAGTCAAATCTTTTCTGTTAAGTTAAAAAATGAGGCAAGTAATGCACCACTTGATGCTTGACTGTGTGTTCGTTCACCAGCTAATCAGATCCTAAAACACTTGGGATGACAGGGGTAATTTGATGCAAGGGTTATCAAAAATGTTCCATATCCACAAGTTTCCCTCAGTAAACAGGACAGTTTAATACTTCCAAGATGGCTGCTCACTGATTAACAGCAAAATTTCTGCTCTCCCAGTGTGAAAATAGAAACCGAGAAGAAGGAGAGTATTGAAAATGTTTTTGGTAAAATTCAGTTACTGGCTGCTAAATACACTGCCTGGATGTCAGCAAAGAAGAAATTTGGAAAACTCGAAAGAAAATCAACAAGGAAAGGTGAAGAGAAAACACTGTCTAGGAAGGATTCTGCAGCTGTCCAGCAAAAAGCAGTTCATCCTTCAGCTTTGGTTCAAGAAATGGCTTCAGGTACTTTAGAGGAAAAATAAATTAAATGTACTCATAAGTTATTAAAATAAATTAAACATTGAATGAACATATCAATTCAAACAAAAACGGGTGGGAAAATTAAAAGAAGCTTTAACTATCCATTTGGATGAACTGATAAAACTGCAAAAATCAAGGCTGACATGAAGAAAAAGCTGGCTGAATATGAGGTTCTTCAAGAAGAACTCTAAAAAAAATATTAGTTACAAGACATAGCCCACAAAGAAAACCTGAGATATTCATCTGTACCAGGGATACTGGAAGGAACAGACTATATTCATTTTATGAAAGCACATATAGGCAACTGGACTGGTGTTCCACAGCAGAATTTAATTGAAAGGGCACATGGAGTGTATGCTCCAAACCTGCCATGAGAAAACAGCAAAGACCTATATTCGTAAAGATGCAGTCATAACAGCAGAAAGATTCTGACAAAACTGTGGTAGAAGGGCAAAGTGTTAAAAATTGGAGGTGGCAAAGTGTTTGTAGAATATGATTATTCACTGTACACTAGGCAGAAGAGAAGCAAATTTATCCTAGCAGTCAGGGAATTACAGAGGCAGGTGTGAGATTTAAGATGCTGTTTCCAGCTGTCTTCAAAGTCTATTTTTCCTTGAGAATCAAAGTCATTTTTTGATACAGAACAGGTTAAGGAGGAAATAAAAGTTTATTCAACATAAAGTGATATTAGCAAACAGAATGGGACTCTGCTTCTCATTAGTTTGATGGTAAGGTTCTTAGACTTTTCCAGTGTTCCAAAGGAATATGCTTGAGAGGCAGAAAAAGGCACAGGAGTTGACCAAAAGAAGCAGCAGTACCTTGGACTTGAACCAGAATCTGGTGTTGGGAGATGGAGATGAACAGGAAAAAGGCAAGCAGCTCTGACATTAGTGAATAAATGGAAGACTGTAAAGCATCTTATCACCTTTGCAAAATATGGTTTTGCAACAAAAAGTGGCTGAAAAACACTGGACTTTTGTTGACTTGGTTAAACTTGTGGGTAGACTATATCATTAATATTTTGATAGGCACTAAAGGGGGAAATAACTGTAAGTAAAATAATTTTGTTCTTGTTAGTATTTGTGTAACACATTTAATTATATAAACTGCATGTTATGTACAGTAAACTGTGTAGTGTGTAGTCATGGGTATTTTAAATTTGGGGTGAGTCTTTCCATTGACTGTTGTATGTGTTAAAAATATTAGAGTAGACAAGTGTTTAATTTGGTTGTGGGAAGTGTAGGTTTTGTTGTATGATGGCATGGGGGCTGGACACGGGCACATTTGTTGATATCTTGTGGTCTTGAGCTATTGAGGTGGGATGTGAGAGCAAACTGATTGTGATTTGGCTTTGGCTGTGGACAGGTGTTTTTGTGGGCATGTGAGTTTTGGAGATGAGACTGGATGAAGAAGGCCATACAGATGCTGAGCAGGATGTTGGCTTTTTTGTTCTCCACTGGTGTGATGTTCGGTGAAGTTGGACTGTCTATGGTTGGGGGCAACAGTGATTCTTTTCTAAGTGAGGTTTGCAAGAACACACTGCTGAGTACATTTGCATGGAGAAAAGCTGTCTGCAGGTACAAGCAGGAAATGTTGAGAATTCTGTGTATTCTTTGTTGAGAGAAATGCAAAATTTAAAGTTACAATAGCAAACAGTTCACGAAGAAGTTATGTTTGAATTTGTGGGAAGTGAGTAAGAGGTAACAACCTCCCTAGCAGCCTTTATACTTTAATTTAGTTAATAGAACAATGTACAGTTTAGTTTTATTTAAAGGTAGCAATGGACCTTTTCTTAGAGCTATAAGTTAATGTTTTTTGAAAACATACAAGCTGTTTTTCATATGTAGAAGGGAAAGAAAGATAAGAAAAGAACCGACAGCAATCAGTTTAACTGGGAGCCCAAGCTGTAGCAGGTGCTTTAGCATGGGTAACCATAATTTTAGGTTAGATGGTACCTGTAGGTGCAGCCATCAATTTAGGGCATTGTTCCCTTCTAGAGTGTTAAGCAACATGTTTTGAAAATGTACATACTATTATGTGTTTGTCACAAGTTAGTGAGGGGTGGGGATTTTTTTGTATTCAGATTTTTGAGTGTTTTCATTAAAACAAATAATCTTGAAAAATGTGACAGTTTCAAATGGAGATGGTAAGAAACAACTGTAAAAAAAGAGCCTGTCCAACATTAGTATATGCATGTAACAGAAAAGCTGGAAATGTACATTCAAAAATACTGTCATGTATGATAGGTAGGAACAATAGCTTTTTATCACGATGGCTGTGCTGTCCATATTACCCTGGAACATCAATAGCTTTACGGGTATAGATAAAAAGGAAAGAGTATTGAATTAATTTAAGAAATGTAGAGTGCAAATAGCAGTCCTGCAGAAGATGCATTTAAAAAGAAATGAGCATGTGAATTTGACAAAAAGAGGATTTCAGAATGGATATTAATTAGAATATCAGGGACAGAGGAAAATGGAAGCAATTATGCTAACTGCTAGAGGGGCTTCAGTAGTGGTAAATTGGGGGAAACAAAAATGGTAGATTTGTGGTAGCAAGGGGCTGTTGGCAAGGGAGGAGGATTATGATGACATGCATTTATATTCCATCAAAAACTGCTATTATGGAGCTTAATAAACTTGTGGGAGAAATAACACGTTTCAGCAGGGAATGATATTTGTAGCTGTGGACTGGAATTTGATTTGCAATCGTGATATATCAGGGAGACCTAGAATGTACAATATAACAAAAGAGAGTAGATTTCTGAAGAAATTTATGAAAATATTTGGTATGGAAGATGTGAATTCAATAGTAGGAACTTGGGCAGAATTTGCATATTATTCCCCAAGGTACAATAACTGGACTAGATAGAAGCTATATTTTACAGGAACATGTGCATTTAATTGAACGTTTTGACATGTATCTAATGACTATTTTTGATCATGCACGAGTAATGAGTAAGATAAAAATGCAGGAGAATTAAGTAACAATAAGGCACTGGTGCTTTCCCACCTACTTGTTAAAAAGAGAACAGTTTAAGGAATGGGTAATGGAAATAATTTGAGTTATTAGGGAAGATATAAATAACTTTAGAAGTTATTGGTAGTGACTGGGATGAAATGAAAATGGAGATTAAAAATAGGGTTGGAATAAACAAGGAAAATGATATGGTTAAGAAGTAATAGAAATTACTTAGAGGGGCTGACAAAGGTTTAATTATTGCAGAATAAGGGGAATTACAGAACAAGAGGAGGAGGAAATGGATAGTGTCAAAGAGCAAATAAGGGAGTATCTGGATGATATGTATGACTTTAGAAAGACTGCAGTTAAGAAACTATTTTTTGATGATAACTCCAGAGCACAAAAACTTTTAGCAGAATGACGTGGGCAGCAGAACATTGAAAGGGTTGTCACCAAACTTACAGAACCTGTAACAAAAATAACTAGAGATCCTGTAGAGGTTTTAGAGATATTTCGGTAGTTTTATGAAAATTTGTATAAAGCAGCGAAATGTGAAAATCAAAAAAGAGTACAAATGGAAATATTTATCAAAGACTTAATTATGCCAAGGTTAGAGGTAGATGAAGCTCAAGAACTAACAGATAAGATAGGAGGTGATGAGATAAAAACAGAGATGTATAATTAATCTTCAGGAAAGTCTCCAGGAACAGATGGAATTCTTGTGGAAGTTTTGAAATTAGGAAGGAAGTAATAAAAATCTGAAAAGATTTTGTTTACCGTTATTTTAAAAGGAGGGGAAGCGACAACATTTTAGAAAAAAAGCTGTGTTACTTAAAGATGGCAAAGACCCTTCAGACCCAGCTTTATATGGAATCTTTCAATCTTAAAATGTAATTATAAAGTGTTTATGTCTATTCTAGCTAAAAGAATGGCAGATGAGTTTACAAAATTGATAGATATGGATAGTGTGATTTTGTGGAGGGGAGGCAAATATTTAACAACATTAATAGAACAGTGATGATCCAGAGGAGAAGCAAAATGTAAGAAAGTGCCTCTGTTGCTGTTTGGTTCTTGATGCAGAGAAAACATTTGATAGAGTAGGCTGGGATTTTTATGAGTCGAACATTGGATGCCTTTGCATTCCTAGATAAAGTAATAAGGTTAATAAGGTTAATTAGTAGAATATATGAAGGATCAGAGGCAAGAATTAAAGTGGAAGGATTCCTCTCAGGTAAGCTGTGTTTGAACAGAAGAACCAGGCAGGGGTGTCCTCTTTTCCCTTTGTTTGCTTTATATTTAGAGCCATTGGCAAAGAAAATAAGGGACTCAGAACTACAAGCATATAATTGGTATGGTAATTGAGAAACAGCCTTATTTGCAGATGATAATACTTTGTACCTGCTAAATCCAAAAAAGAACATCTCCGCATTGTGCAACATTTTGAGATGGTTTCAAGTCTTTTTAGGATATAAAATTAATGAAGATGAAGCAAACTCTATAGCTGTAAATCATGTACCCACATGCCAACTGTTTGAGCAATACCCATATTTTGGGAACATGATAATATGAAGTATTTAGGAGCATGGATTAAAAAGGCTTCTGTTATAGCAGATAATAATATTTGAAAAGAGACTAAAGAAAAGGTAATATGAAAACTGAGAAACTGAGAACTCTTATTTATGGATGTGGATAGTAAGATACAAGAAGTTAAATGTTTTTAGTCCCTTTAGTCTTGTATACAGGTCAGGCATACTTTTATTATCTCATGAAGTTGTGTACAGTAATTAATACAGAATTGAAGGAATTTATCTGGGAGGGAAAGAGGTCAAGAATAAAGTGGGATACGCTGATCCTTCCAATGTAACAAGGTGGTTAAGGTTTAACTGATTTGAAAGGATATTTTAGAGCTACAAAGTTAAGGCTCATGTACATAACACAAGTAGAAGGCTAGAATTCAAAGCAGAAAGGGATGATGATGAAGCAAGACGGAAGTTCAAGAAATAGAGAGGGGAGTTTTGAATGTTGAGCGTTAAGGAGAATAATAACAACCAAACAGAATGTTACATTTATAAAATATGCTAAGAACTAATCCAATACAAGAATGGAAAAAGGAGATTTTGCCAATTGGGATGACTGCAAGTAGAGGTACAGAAAATAGGCAAGAGGGCACTGGAAACCTGGCAAAGGAACCAAGATATTTGGAGCAAATAACTCAACAGGAAAGGTAATAGAGTGGGATAAGGCCAAGAAGGGATTTGGATTGCAGGGTTAGAGACTGCCTTCTCTACCTGGGCTTGGTCTGAGTACAGGTAAAGAGAAAGGGATAGGGGAATTTTAAGTGAAAGCCCTGCTCTAGTAGAGTTTTTAGTTGAATGTGAAACAGAAACAGCTGTTAAAAATTAGATAATTAGTAGGGCCCATAAAGTATTGTATGATAACTATAATAATCAGAGGAGTGTAGAAAAGATTGGGAAGAGAGACTGGAAAAGCAGTTCACAAGGAAACAATGGGAGGACATACATATGAGTCTAGAAGGCTTAGGATCTTTACTTGGAAGTGTTTGCGTAGGTAGTTTTACACCCAAGCAAACTTCAAACAATTCTTCTTCAGATCGATAGCAAGGTGTGATAGAGAAGAAAGGGGTAACTTGAGAACGTGTTTTAGAAGTGCAATGATTGGCAGATGTTAAAAATTCCCCTTTCAGAACCCACCACTTTATAGCCCTCAAAAGCCTAAATTGGTTAGAACTGCCTCATCAACTAACATATACACAGCTTTTTACACTTATAAAATTATCCAGCATCCATCTGTCTGTCCAGCACTAAAAGCATGCCACACAACTATGTTTTCAGTCAGTCATTGCGATCCCGTTACCAAAAACTCCTGTCTGTCTACAAACCTGTCATATCTGCTGGGCATTGTCTGTACTCATACAAGCTTGCAGAGACCTGGAACTGGAACTCCTTACCTGTATCTTTAGGTCAGTACCCCTCTCTCCTATCTTTCAAAACCACTCTGAAAGACTTCCTAGCTAAAATCTGCCTTTATTCTTCCTCAGAACCAGGATAAACTATATCCCTAAATGTGAACAAATACCTTTTAATTCCTTATACCTCCTTACCCTCCCTTCTTCACTTACTTACCATGAGCCTGTTTTTCCCTTACTTCATATTGCAATTTCTTTCTGTATTAGACTAACTTACCTTTAATTTCTCAACAACCTGTCTAAAATTTCTCTAAATAGTAAATGATTGCCATATAAATGATTGCCATATAATTTGTATCGATTCTTAACCACTAGTTTTTATGTCTAATTTATTGTAATTATTTAAACTGCAGGTATTTTTGTTTTATTTTTGAAGTTTGTTCAATTATTCTTAACATGTTTTGTAATAATTTGGAGCTTTTCTCCCCGGGACTCTGCTGAAAATGTGCTTCTTCCCAGTCAATTTCCCGTTAATCAAATGTCAATAAATAAATAAATCCACTGCATCTCAGATATTTACTAAATGCCTTGCTTCAGTTGTGGCTCACACCTTGACACTTGGCATTCATATTTTTCCTTCCTTGGGTGACTTGCTAATCTGTGCAGAGTCTGCATCCAGGTGTATGGAATTGCTAGTCAAGGTCTCAACCTTATTCTGTCAGATACGGTTAAAGTTGAACCTTCAGAAGTAATGTCAGACATCCTCACAAAGACTTGCCTTCCAGGGGTGCTTCATTGACACTGACAAGAGAATGCACTTTCTTCCCAGAGACGAGGTCTTGTCCTACCAGGCAATGTTTCAGGAATTCTCCAGGATGAATGTTTACTTGGCAAGAGATTTCCTAAAAATTCTAGGAATGATGGCATCGATTACTCTCATGATACCATTGACCCATCTTCACATGAGAAAATGCAGTGATGTGTATGAAATTACTGGACCAGCACTACATTCCTTGGATTCGCAGTTGCTGGTGCTGCTGTTTTTCAGATAAGAGTTACAGTGGTACATTTGAGCATCAACCTAAGTCTTCCCTTCTTCCCACCGGTTCCAATGCAATCTGTCCAGACAGATTTGTCTGACTACCCTTGAGGGGCTATTTCTGTGGGACTACAAGTGGATCCACAGAAGCACATCAGTATTAAAGAAATGTTGGCAGTGATCCATGCCTTGAATGTCCTTTACCACCTATGGACTCTGGGTCATCTTGTGGTTATGGACAATACCACAGTGGTGTGGTACCTCAACTAATGAGGGAGTACAAGGCCATTTCCTCTGTTTCAGTTGGCAGTACTGGCCTGGGGGCTGGCTTTACAGAATTTTCTTATTCTTCAGGTATCATACATCCCATCAGAGCAAAATGTTGTAGCAGACAGACTAAGCAGATCCTGTGCAGACCTGTACAAGTGACAGCTCAAGGCAGTGCTGTGTTAGGATCTAATCCAGATGTGGGGAACTCCTCAAATAGATCCATTCGCCTCCTTTCAAAACAGACAGCTAGAGAAATTTTGTTCCAAACATCCTTTCAGCCATGCATGGAGGACAGATGCGTTCTTTTTCTCTTGGTCGTGAAAGTTCCTGTATGTATTTTCACCCTTTCCACTGATTCACAAGGTACTTCTAAAAATTCAGAATAAAAAGCCAGAGATCATTGTTATGACCCCCTATTGGCCAAGGCAGTCTTTGTTCTCCCTTCGTATAGCATTGTCCAAGGGCAATTACTGTATACTTCCTCACACTTTGGATTTGCTCACATAGTCTCAGGGTGACTGGTGCAGCCCAGTTTGGAGCAACTACAGCAGAAAGCCTGCTGCTAGAAAATCTTATGTTTACAAATGGTTGAGGTTTTCTAAGTAATGGCTAAATGGGAACCAAAGGTCTCCTGAGGCTAATAACCCTCTGGTCTTTTTTTTTTTAAATCATTTTATTATTTTCTAAATAATATAATGTTTAACAATACAATCATCAATAAACTAGTATTATAAACCTTTATATGCACTATGTACAATTGACCTGAACCAAGGAAGGAAAAAATTAATAAAATATATGAAATTAGTAACAGAAATTTATAATATTCAATTAATAAAGTATAAAGTTACACATTAATTATTTAGGGTTAATTTTTAATGTCTCAATAAGAGTTAAAATTTTTCCCAAGGATTGTTTGTCCATGTTTTAGGTGATATTCTCGATTCCTTCACCTTGATTTCTAACATAGCTGTTTCTTCCATCTTGAAATATTTGTGTGAGCTATTTCAGCATGGTTTATTGAATAAATCCATTAAGAAGCATTTAGCAGCCATTTCTGCTTGTCTGCCATTGGATCTCAGTCTTTCTTCTACTCTTTTGGTAAAACAGCTCATAAAAGGAGTATTGCATATGAAACTCTGTCATAAGCAAATCCCTCCTTTGTGAGATCTGAACTGTGTCCTGGAAAAACTGACCTTTCCACCCTTAAAACCTGCCACTCAGGCTGATCTTAAGCTCTTAATATGGAAAATTGTTTTATTTATTTTTCAGACATCAGCAAGACGAATTTCTGATCTGCAAGCAGTCATGCTGGGACAACCTTACCTTAATTTCCTACAGGGATAGGGTTGTGTTGCACACTAGTCCCTCTTTCATGTTGAAAGTTGTCTCCGAATTCATTCTTAATCAGGCTGCCAACTTCCCTGTATTCTTCCCAGAGCTAAGAATAAGGGAGAATGGATGCTTCATACCTTGGATGTGCACCAGCAGCTCAGGTGCTGCTTGAAAAAACAAATCCCTTCAGGAAGGCTGAAAGGCTTTTTATTTCCTACTCAGGGACAAAGAAGGGTTAACCTCTCTCTAAGCAAATCATTACATTGATTGTCTTCTGGTACTGTTTTTGTTGTAGCCACCATGGCAAGGTGAATCCAGGCAAGGTAAAGACCTTTTCCTCTTTGGTGGCATAATGGAAAGGGGGGGGGGGACTCTACAAGTATTCTAAAGGCAACAACTTGGTCCTTTGGCCATACTTATACAGAGCACTACAGCTACATGTCCTTTCTAGGCCCAGAGTAGGCTTCGCTACGGCCATTCTCCAGGGTCTCTGGGACTGTTATCCTTTCTTGTCCCAATAAGGGTAAGATTTGGGAATCTGCCCATATGCCACTGAGGCAGTGTGTTTTGTTGAACATAGTAGAGTTACATAACTCCTACTTACCTGTACCAGTAGATGTTCGTAGAACACACTGCCTTACTTGGCAGTTCCCTCCTACAGTCCTGCTGTTTGAATGTCCATAGTTTGATGTTTGGGTTGCTGTTGAGTGCTGCTCCATGGCTTTTGTCATGTATGTATGTGGTATGTCTTTGTTGGTATCGGAACAGTAGGTGTTTACAAAGCTTGTGTTTCCATCATGTCTTCCTACTTGACCCTAGAAAACTGAAAGGGTCCTTAATGTGAATTTGTAAGGTAGTCCTTGTACTGCCATGTGATTGGTCCATCATGCACACACATATAGGGATTGGGAGGGACTCTGAGCTTTAGTAATCTGCCAAAGGGAGGGTACTTATGTGCCATTAAGGTAGTATGTTCTGCGAACATCTACCGTTATGGGTAATTAGGACTTTCCCAAATGTACTATAGATATATATATATATATATATATATATATATATATATATATATGTTTATGTATATGTGTGTGTGTGTGTGTGTATGTCTATATATATATATATATATATATATATATATATATATATATGTATATATGGTTCCACTTCATATCGTCGAAATATCATTTAATCGAATTTTAAAACATCGAAACCAAATCGTCGAAAGCTCAAATCGTAGAAAACTCATAACATTGAATCTCAAATCACTGAACACTATAAAGCAACTAGAAATAACATCCCAGACACTGTTTAATACGTTTATGCAGGTGGCGTACATTAAATATACCAACTCCAAGGTCGCACTACACTTGGGGTTTGGAAATTTCCTTTTTCCCCCACTGTAGTGCGACCTTGGGAGGTGCAGGGGGCTTGTCCCCCTGTATAAACATAGTAACAACTCTGTGGGATGTTATTTCTAGTTGCTTTATAGTTTTCAATGATTTGAGATTCAATGTTATGAGTTTTCGACGATTTGAGCTTTCGACAATTTGGTCTCGATGTTTTGAAATTCAATGAAATGATATTTCGACGATATGAAGTGGAACCATATATATATATATATGTATATATATATATATATATATATATATATGTGTGCGTGTATATACATATATATATATATATATATATATATATATATATATATATATATATAGTGAGACTGTAACTTGTATATTAATACAATATGTTTGTGCATCTACTGTAACTTGCTTGTCTTTATCAGTTTGTAAATTTGGAGCTTTTCTACCCGGGCCCCTGCTGAAAATGAACATGTATCCAGTCGGACTATCCCGGTCAACAAATAATAAATAAATATGTACACACACACATATATAATTTATATATATATATATATATATATGTGTGTGTGTGTGTGTGTGTGTGTATATGTGTAGATATATATATATATATATATATATATATATATATATATATATGTGTGTGTGTATGTCGGTGTGCGTAGTACATATTTATTTTAATTTATGGAACATAGAAGGATTTCATTGTGGAGTTACAGTGGATATAAAAAGTGTACACACCCCTGTTAAAATAGCAGGTTTTTGTGATATAAAAAAAAATGAGACCACGATAAATCATTTCAAAACTGTTCCAACCTTTAATGTGACATGTAACCTGTACAATTCAATTGAAAAACAAACAAATCTGTTACGGGGAAAAAATATAAAAAAATAAACATACAATAAGCTGGTTGCATAAGTGTGCACACCCTTAAACTAATACTTTGTTGAAGCACATTTTGATTTAATTACAGTATTCAGTCTTCTTGGGTACACACCTGCCATCAATTAGAGACTGATTAACCCCAAATAAAGTTCAGTTGTCCTAGTAGGATTTTCCTGACATTTACTCAGTTGCATTCTACAGCAAAAACCATGGTTTGCACAGAGCTTACAAAGCATCAAAGGGATCTCATTGTTGAAAGGTACCAGTCAGGAGAAGGGTACAAAAAAATTTCCACAGCATTGGATATGGCATGGAACACAGTGAAGACAGTCATTAAAAAGTGGAGAAAATATGGGACAACAGTGACATTACAAAGAACAGGACATCCCTCCAAAATTGATGAAAAGATGAGACGAAAACTGGTCAGGGAGGCTGCCAAGAGACCTACAGCAACACTCAAGGAGCTGCAGGAATTTTTGGATAGTACTGGTTGTGTACTACATATGACAACAATTTCCTTTATTCTCCATATGTCTGGACTATGGGGTAGGGTTGCAAAATGGAAGCATTTTCTTACACAGAAAAACATCCAGGCCCAGCTAAAATTTGCAGAACAATACATCAAATCTTCCAAAAGCATGTGGGAAAATGTGTTATGGTCTGATTAGACCAAGGTTGAACTTTTTGGCCACAATTCCAAAAGGTACATTTGGCACAAAACAACACTGCATTACCAAAAGAACACCGTCCCCACGGTGAAGCATGGTGGTGGCAGTATCATGCTTTGGGGTTGCTTTTCTTCAGCTGGAACTAGGGCTTTAGTCAAAGTGGAGGGAATTATGAACAGTTCCAGATACCAGTCACTTTTGGCCCAAAACCTTCAGGTGTCTGAGGATGACGAGGAATTACACCTTTTGACACGACAATGACCCCAAGCATACATCCAAATCAACAAAGGAATGGCTTTACCAGAAGAAAATTCAAGTTTTGGAATGGCCCAGCCAGAGTCCAGACCTAAATCCAGTAGAAAATCTGTGGGGTGACCTGAAAAGTGCTGTGCACAAAATATGCCCTCACAATCTGGCAGATTTGGAGCGCTTTTGCAAGCAAGAGTGGGCAAGTATTGCCAAGTTAAGATGTGCCATGCTGATAGACTCCTACCCAAGAAGACTGAATGCTGTAATTAAATGAAAAGGTGCTTCAACAAAATATTATTTTAATGGTGTGTACACTTGTGCAATTTTTATATTTTTCCCCTAATAGATTTTTTTGTTTTTCAATTCAGTTGTACAGATTATAGGTCACATTAAAGTTGGGAAATTTTTGAAATGATTTATTGAGGTGTCCTTTTTTTATATCACAAAAACCTGGCACTTTAACAGGGGTGTATACTTTTTATATCCACTCTATGGCATCTTAGCTGTTTGAAAACTGGTCTCAAATGAGGGGTATTTGTACTGCTTGTTTCTCTTGTTGTTTCTAAGGCCTGAAACAAATATTTACTTGTCTGAGCTCATAAATGAAAAACAGCACATTGAACAAGCTGTGTGAGTACCAAAAAATGTATCCCTACTAGAAATAGTCTCTCAAATCCCTTGGAATTAGGTTAAAGGGCAAACCACATGTAAGGCTGCATAAATAACCTTTTATCATTCTAAATCCATCAAAGCCTTCCCATGGTTATGCAGGAAGTAGTGAAAGACTGTGAGTGGTATGAAATGTCATTTTTCTGTTCTCCATCAAAGACTAATCAGTCCGAAACATGCAGTTTTATTTTGTTAAAGAGATTCTTTTTATTGACTGTGTGCTCTTATAACAGTTCGAGTGCATTCAAACGTGTGCAACAGTATATGGCTTGTTTCACCTTTTGTTCTCTGTTCAGTTATTTTTGAGCCAAAGGTTTGTACTTTTCCTTGTGAGTGAAAATGAATTGGCAGACTTTGTGAGTGTTTTTTTTCTGAGAAGTATGAATTTAGCTCCTGTAATTTCTTACACCAAGTGTTTGTTTTACTTATTTGTCTCAGATACCCATTCTAAACTTTTGTTCCACTTTTTAAATGTTAGCTGATTTTGTTGGGTAATATATGCACATATAGAATTTGCTTTTGTGTTGGTGGGTAGAAGAGGAATGGTAAATGTCTGTTACTATAGCAAAAACCAAATACAATTAACCTTTCATTGTGTTTTATGTACAGTAAATATACAATTTTCATTTGTTATAGTTTTTCCAGTGCAAAGAGAACTCTCATAAAAAAAACAAATAATGCTTCCGAGGTTCACGTAGTTCATCTCTTTTCTTTGGTGAGTCGCTTTCATTCAACACATCGCACCTATCTGTTCCAGCGTTGATTTTGCCAAGCCTCCTGCTATTCTTTACATTTCTCCCTTCTTTCAGTTTTGTCTTCCATAATGTTGTTATATTTTGTTTTTCCTTCTTACTAGGAAGCACTAACAGGTTAAAAAGTCACCTTTCCTGCACATCACTCAGTTGCAGTCTTCCTTTCCTAAAATATCCTAAAATAAATTGGTATACTGCTAGGTCTTAGACACATTGTTTTATACAGCAAACTGATTTACTTTAGTTATTTATTCAGCGATTTTTGCTGCTTGACAAGGCCCATATATAAGCAGAGCCTGGAAAGAAAAAGTCAAGGCATTTGACAGCAATCTCACAACACATTGATGCATATTGCAGAGCAAGCTTAAACTAACTTAAAGTAAGCACACAAAATAAAAATGTCGTACAGAACCTACATCAGGCCCTTTAAGATAGATTGTCAAAGTTGCGTAATAAGAGCAAACATGCAACAACATTCTTTATTGCACCTGCTCAGCCTGGTTGAGTTCCTTGAAAGGGTTATTTGAGGACATGGATAAGGGCTATACGATCCATTGTGCTTATCTACACCATGACAAGATTTTTGACACTACTCCCCATGTGAAAGTTATTGACAAACTCTCTCAATTCATCATTAACACACACACATATAGTTTGTTGGATTGGTAATTGTCCCTCTGACAGAGTGCCTCTCATTTAGGCTGTGTCCTAGGTCTCCTCTTGTTTACTGATAATTGCAAACTTGATGCAGGGCGGGGTAATCAAATCCCATTGTGATACACAAATTCTCTTGCAAGGGCTGGACCAAGTAAATACTCGTATTATTCACCGGTTTACACTTAGCACCAAGAAACACAACATAGTTGGTAAATCTAGCATCACTACTGCTGATCATGTAGATGACATTTCACTTAAAGCTGACAGTCATTAGGAACTTTGATACATATGTTGATAACAGCCTGTCCTTTGACCACCATGTCTCTGTGGTGGTTAGAAAATCCTTCTATCCTGCACTGCTTATTTGTTTATTTTGCTTTTGTTTACTGGGTTTGCCCAACTGGCTTCAGTCAAAAAACTGTCTGCAGTGAGTAGAAAAGCTCCAACATATTGCAAAAAGGCATTTAGCAGTATGTACGAACAGACATTAAATAATACACATTAACAATTACCCGTGCATTCATTTGAAACTGTAGGCAACTATTACACTACAAAAGATACTTATTCGTTAGTACCTGTGGAACATTGAGCATTTGTAGAGATGTATTACTAGGTTTATTAACTGAATAATAGATCATGTGGTTAGTGTTTACAAATTCTTAGAAATAAAAGTGAGGGAAATAATTAGGTAGGGCAAAACATGTTAATAGTATAGTTAAGAGGTGAGATGTAAATCAGATTCAGAAACAGTTATATATTTGGCTGTAATAAGGTTTATAGTAGAAATAAAGAGGTGCCGGGTGAGTAGTGTCACAAAATCGTGTACATAGCTGGGATTTGCTAGTAAAACTGTTCATGTATTTGTGAGGTCTGGTTGTGAGGCATAAGAGAGAAATGTCATGCTGAAGATAACAGCGGCATTTATCCTGGATATGTATAGGAGCAGATCCACTGATATGAAAAGCAAAGTTTTAGTGTGTTAAATGAGTTTGAATTCTGAGTGGATTTCATTGGTAGGGGGATGTGGGTTCCATTGTTTAGCTACACTATTTGAATATAGAGTCACCTGTAGTATTAGAGGATTTGATTATACTTATTAGTGATTTTTCTCTAGAGCATAAAATTCTACTGGGGGAGTAGTGTTATATAAAGTTGTTAAGGGCTGGGCAATTTTGTGACTTGTTGAGAAGTCTGTGTATTGTAGTTAGCAGAGAAAGAATTTAGGTGATGTGATAGATTTAACCAGTATTATTTCTCTGAGGCCTAGGCACTGGTGTCTTCTATTGTTATAATTTAATGTAAATTTGACTGTTTGCTGAAACATTGTTCAAGTTTGGACAGTTGCCAGACTATGTTTAGTGAAGATTGGGGCAGTATTGAGGAGACATGGCAGCAAGAAAGTAAGTAACTATTCATTTTCTGGCTATGTCAGTGAGGTAGATTTTTTAGTCTACATAAAGTGCCTAGTTTTTGATAAATTTCTTTAACCACAAATGATACATAGTGGGCGCACTTTAACTGGACATCTATGATAACACCCAGTAATTCTGTGTGGTGAAGGTGGGGGAAATATTTTTTCCATTTTACGGCTTGTGCTCTGAGGAGTTGCTGTGGAACTGCTGCAGTGAAGAGATGGTGAGCCCTAAGGATGAGCGTTACCTTGAACTTGGTCGACTTTTTCAAAACAGTCACTAAGGCCATTGATGAGGGTAAGGCAGTTCACACAGCCTACCTTGACCTAGCAAAAGCGTTCGACACAATACCCCACTCGGGCATCATAGAAAAGCTCGCCAGCTTAGATGTAAACCCATATGTCACAAGATGGGTTGCAAATTGGCTCAAGGACAGAACACACAGGGTTAGAGTTGCTGGTGCCATGTCATACTCTAAGCCGGTCACGAGCGGTGTCCCACAGGGCTCAGTCCTGGGCCCCCTCTTGTTCAGCATTTATTTTTCTGAAGTGCAGGCAAACATAGGGGGATTGTGGCTGACAAAATTTGCAGATGACTGCAAACTGGGCACCATAATTGACACTCCATCAGACGCAGGCATCCTCCAGAGAGGTCTCATAGAAATGGATAACTGGTGCCAGAGCCATGGCCTTAAGCTAAATGCCAAAAAATGTATAGTCATACCCTTTTGGAAAAACAAGGTAACCCCTAATTACCACATAGGTGGTAATCCATTAAACACGGAAGAAGTTATCAAGGACCTGGG
Organism: Protopterus annectens; assembly: GCF_019279795.1. NCBI lineage: Eukaryota > Metazoa > Chordata > Ceratodontiformes > Protopteridae > Protopterus > Protopterus annectens. The sequence goes on from NC_056726.1 coordinate 1,309,150,979, forward strand.
GACCCAAGTTGACAGTAACCTCTCTTTTGACACTCACATTGCCAAAGTGGTTAGGAAGACCTTCTACATTGCCCACCTGATCATGAAGGGATTCACATCCAGATCAGGAGAGGTCATTGTACCCCTGTACTCTTCACTTATCAGACCAATGATTGAGTACAACGCCCCATTCGGAATGTACCTTACCCGACACCTGCAGCAGTTGAAAAGACCCCAAAAGTTCCTCACCAAAAGGATAAAGGGGCTCAAACATATGTCATACGATGCCCGACTGAAGAAACTCCAGCTCTATTCAGTCGCATACCGTCTGCTCAGAGGTGATCTGTGCCTGACATACAAGGCCATGTCTAACCCGGAATTAATGAACATGCTCCACCTCAAAAAATCCAAATCCACCAGAGCCACGAGAGCAAGAGACTTAAACCTCAACACGGATATAAATAGGACGTGCTGGAGGGACAGATTCATCACCCAGAGACTCCCTACACTATGGAACAGAATCCCAGTCCATGTGAGGCAGAGCCCCTCACTGACTCTGTTCAAGAGAAATCTTGACGAGTGGATGGGAGATCGTAGGTTTACCCCGGGAATCATCTCTGTATCACTGCTGGACAGAGGCACAGCAAACTAATGGGTATAGTATTCTCATCCTAAGGGGTGGTGAAAGCCACACACACTCTGGCTAGGCTTATAAATGCCCTAGGGCAGATAGCCTAGTATGAACCTATGAACCTATGAATATGGAAGTGAGGCTGAGTATAATGAATAAAGAAATATGCCTCTTTCTGAAGCCATGTTGGTGGACGTTAAGCAGAATTATTAGTTGGTAAGAATCAAATCAACTCTTTCAAGAATTGTGGCATTGAGTTCTGACGCATACCTCCCAACCGTCCCGAATTACTCATTTTTTACCAAGTTTTAGGGTCCAAATAATGGGGTGCCACAATTCCCAAGTGGCACCCCTTCATTTCCGAATTTTTCCCAGCTTGTTTTTAAAAAAATGTTCCCCACTTTTGAGCTGACGCCGTTGCATTTGCGATGACGTCAGCCTGTCAAAATTGAGCTCAAGGGCTCACGTGCACACATTTCCGGCTGTTACTACAAGTGGGAAGCTCGAAGGAAACAGTATGGTGGATAGTATAGCCTGCCTTGGAGAGAAGTCTGCAGGGCTGCTTTTGCAGATAGAGTGCCAAGCTGGGACTGCTGGAAGAGGTATAGCCTGGAGAGAAGTCTGCTGAGCTGCTTTCATGGACAGTGAGCAGGGACTGCTGGAAGAGGTATGGTGGATAGACATAGTATATTAACGAGCGAGTGATGTCATGGGTACTATCTGAACAACTAATGTGCTAGTGTAGATCGTAGAAACCTCTGTAAACCACAAGTTCAGAAGGCTAAAAACAGCTGTTTTCACAACCTGCAGATTATCTCACTGTTTCAACAAACTCATAACCCTGTTTTGTGTTTTAATTATCAGCCTTGCATCCTTCTATAGCCACATTGGTCACTTTTTCTTTTGCCATTTCTGTTGCTTCCTAACATCTTTGCCTGTAGCCCAGAATACTACCTCCCCGATCAAGTACTATATCCTGTACACAGGCTAATTTTGCTTCTTGACCTCTGACTCATCTTTGAGCTACCCCCTCATCTCAACATAATGCACCCCACAGAATGACTGATAGGATCTAAGCATGACTGGGCTGTAGAGAGTAACTGTGTGGGGCTAACCAGAACAGGGTAGGGCTGTGTTAGTGCAGGATCAGCTATGAGTATTGGTGATCAAAAACATTAGAAGTGCCATACTAACAGAGAAAATAAAATACATTTTCTAGAAATAAAAATATAAGTATTATATGGAGAAATGAAAGTAAGTATACAAGAAAAACGTACCTCTCAATCTACTGCAAGAAATCTGGACAAATCCAAAAATAATGGGGGGACAAAGGCCAGAAGGTCAGAGACAGATTTTAAGTATTGATGTTACAAACTTAGATTTGATTAATGTATTTTGCATTTACGTGCATATTCTGAAGGATATGAGATCTGAAACTCAAATGTCTGTCAGTAACTAGTGACTTCAAGTCATCATTGATCTAGTAAAAAATACAAAGTTTATGAGGAAGACACCAAAATGAGAGGCAAAACTCTGGATATTCTGAAAAATCTGGATAGTTGAGAGGTATGAAGAAAGAATTATACAGAAATGGAAAATAGGAACAGAACAAGAACAGTCATTTACTGGGAAAAAACAGTATCTGTATTCTGTGATTTGTTGTATCTCGGAAAACCATAGTGATAATATTAAAAGTTTAATAAAGAAACTTCATACAACATGTAGCAACTATCCTGCAAACCACACTGAAGATTTAAAAATGAAGAATTATTGTGAAAAAAACAACCAATAAATGTAATTACTACAACAGCACAAGTAAAGGATGTCAGCTGGTAATCTACACCACTGTTTTGGTTTATCATCAAAAATGTGTTTGCATCCAGTCACAGAGCACTTCAGGTATGCTTTTGGGAAGAGACAACAGTGAGAACGTTAAGGCACCTGTGCCACTTCGATTAACACACTTTTTCTCGTGAACGGAGTGTGTCTGTGTGTTGGTGGATAGTATATTAGCGAGCGAATGGGTACTGTATAGCTTTTTTTTCTCGTGAACGGAAAGGTGTGTGTGTGTGTGTGTGTGTGTGTGTGTGTGTGTGTGTGTGTGTGTGTGTGTGTGTGTGTGTCAAGGATAGATTATAAACGTAAATAAGAGATTCAGCAATGGTTTTTGTTCTTAATTTGAGAAACCTTGGATGAAGTTTTGTAAAGCTTGAGCCTGAAAGTTCAGTTTTGATAACAATTTAGTATCCTTAGTGGAATTAACAGAAAGGTGAAGTCTGGCTGCATAGTCTTCTAGTGGATAAAGCTGTGTGGGAGTTTGGGCAGTAACTGTTAGAGAGTTGGTTGGCAGGGGAAAGTATCAGTATTCTGGTGTACTAAAAATAGGATTAGATTTCAGTTGCATGTGTTGGAAGAGTAATCCATGCCATACTACATGTGTGCAAGGCACTGTAGCACATTGCTAGCAGGAGGAGTGAGGCTGTATGACCCTTCAGACTATTGTGAAATTTTCAATGAACAAACAGAAATGCCTTTAAGATAATTAAGGTCTCCAAATTCAAGCTTGGAGTGACTTCTACAGATGAATAGTTTTGTTGTTGAATGCTTTTATCTTTTTTAGAAAAGGTCACTGATGTAATAAATCATTGCATTTAGATTTACATCTTCTGCATTTTATTTCCCAGCTAGAGTTCCCACTTTGAGGAAATAATGCAAGACTCATGACTAGCATTATATTGAAATGCCTGATGGGAGACTTCCTTATGAATACATGTTTTACTACAGTATCTTTTTTTATTGCATTCCCTTAAGTATAGTTAAAGTTGGTCCCTTTGTTGCGCCAGAGAAAATCAAATTGTTAACACTAACAGGAAAATGATTTCCATACAAAGTCTGATTTTGTCATTCATCTGAGACTATTTCATCTGTATTATCGAAAGACTGTGTTATGTCTCAGTCATTAAGTGTTCTTGTGTTGCACAGATTTCACCTGAAGATTTCCACATGCTGGTTGGTTGAGAGGGTGGCCTAATAATTAAGGTATTGGCCTTACAAACACAAGGTGCAGGGTTTGAGTCTCACAAGGGATAATTGGCTAGGCTTAAAATTGCTTGTAAGGGCAGTTAACATAGTACTCATCCATGATCCATGATCCAAATGTTTATTCTGCCTAGGCCATTGCGTAATGTTAAGTAGTTTGTGTCACTGTCTTAAAATCAAACAGACCACAGAGTTGAGAGAGAGAGAATGCCTTGAATTTTGTCTTCGTTGTCCTCCCCTGCATACCTGCTGACTGACAGGCTTTCCTCACTCAGGCACTATGCCTTTCATGTCCCAGACAAGGGAAATATCCAGTACAGTGTAGGGGTAATGGCCATTTAGAGGGCCCATCACTCATACATTGAGAGTTGCGTTTGCCCACTTCAGGATCCTGTTAATGAGGATTTTGTTATAATAGCGTAACCCCCCCCCGGCTGGTGGATTTTCCTAACATTCAACACTGAGAGGGCAACTTGTCCTTTCTATGCAAATGAACTTGCTGTTGAAGACTGCCACCATAAGGCGGCTTAGCAGTCCACATGCTGTATCTGCAACATACCACGTCTCTACTGAGGGACTGTGACTTTCCAGTGGATGACCGCACCCCTCCCCAAGGATAAGCACACCTGTCTTTCCCTATGGCTTCCATCAAGCACTGAGCTGGTAGTCAAACCCTGGTCTCTTATGCCTAAGTCAGACCTGGCTTGACTGCCTCATTTTCTTATGTCATGGAAAATGTGTAACAAACGTCTGTGAAAAAAATATTGTTTCAAAATAGGTTGAGCCAGTATAGAATCAGGGAAGAAAATAAAAGAATTAATACACAATATAGCTGAGTCTGTCCACTGGAGGAAAGAATGAAGACCTGCCGACTCTGTATTCTGCACTCTTTATTCAGTTTTTTCCTGAGGTGATTACATTCCATCTAGTGATACCCTTGTATAGGTGAATTAAAGCACATCTTTACTATACTTCCAGCAATACCAGTTCCTCAAAAATATCAGGCGAAAGTCAGCACTATCAGTGTCCACCTTAATCCACAGATTATTTTAGTAGAAAAGGGCATTATATCACCTGGGTTGCTTGACTGTGCATCTGACTTTTACTGTAACTTTAATTAAGGCTGCCAAAACATATCCAGATGCACCCTTTTCCCCATTACTGTTGACAACAGCATTAATTTATAAAATGATGATAGACATCTGTGTCAGTTTAGAACACAGGTTAACATGTCTTTGAAAGCCATTGTGCATTTAAATTTAAGTTTGCAGAATGTGAGCATTTGTTATCTTCAGATATTCTGGCTCTAGGGAGAGAAAAAAACAATCCCATCTTTTTCTTCTGAGGTTGAAGGGTTGAAGAAAACTGCTTAACACAGCATTTTCCTCGGTATATTCATCAGTTCACCCAAGATAACATCTTCAGTGAAATACTGAATAATATAAGGAAGGGTGTATGGGTGGAGAGAATGTTGTCAATTTGTATCTGCTTTTTACTTTCTGGAGTGAACTAAAGCCATTGAATGTCATGTTTTATAAATCACTTCTTTATCCCAAGAAGATTAACACAGATGACTCACATACCTCTTAACTGTACAGATTTTCACAGAATGTCCAGATTTTTGCCTCATATTTTTGGTCTGTTTTCATAAAATTGTGGTTTTCTGCCAAATTAGCAGCAAATCATTAAGACTGAAGTTAGAAAATAATGACAGACATTTGAATTTTGGACTTCATATCCTTCAGAAAATTCATGCTAATGCAACACCTGTTATTCTATCAACTTTCTAACTTTGTAAGAGTAATATTTAAAAATTGTCCCTATTTTGGGGCCTTTGTCCCACTTTTACTTTTGGCTTTGTCCAGATTTCTTGCTCAAAGAGGTTGAGAGGTATGATGACTCATCATCAGTTCTCTACTCAAATCATTCTACTACAACTGAACAAAAGCATAGTAGATATGAAATGATTACCCAAGTTATATCAGTCTTCACTAAAAATAGTACTTTTCAGGGACATTCAGCTTAACCAAGGAACAGATCAAAACATTCCTACAATGGCACCTGCAAACATACCAGGCCAGAAACTTAAAAGTAGGTTTAGTGAACATAAATATTAAGTGTATATGGTCCCAGCTGAAAGCCTGGCTCCTTGCTAAAGTAATTGCTTAAAGATAACATAATCCCTTTTAGCTTCATAAAATAGGCTTTCACATATATCAAGATAACGGGTCTATATTAGAACATCGAAGTTTCAAAACTTCAAATGTTCTAATATCGACCCCTATTCAGCGAAAGCTGAAAATATCGAAGCAACAGAAAACTGCATTTTTTCCTAGGGAAAGAATTTGGTTGCCCATTTCTGTTGCTTCGGTATTTTCAGCTCTGTGGTGGAAAGTTACAGGTTGGGTTCAGGTAAGTGTGCGATTGAGTGCGGGTTAGGGTTAGGGTGCGGGTTAGGTATGTGTGCGATTGTGTGGACATGAGGGTTAGGTGATTTAGGGTTAGGGCGTGGGTTAGGTATGTGTGCAATTGTGTGGAAGTGAGGGTTAGGTGAGTTAGGGTTAGGGCGCGGGTCAGTTAAGTGTGCGACTGTGTGGAAGTGAGGGTTAGGGCGGGGTAGGTGAAATAGGGTTAGGGCGCGAGTGAGGTGAGTGTGCGATAGTGACGGACCTTAGGGTTTGGGTTAAGGTAAGTGGATAGTTAGTGGTGTGTGTATAGTTTAGTGTAGGGTTAGGTGTAAGATTTTAGGTGTATGTATGTGGATTGCTGTTTGGTTGGTGTGCTTGTGTTGTGTGTGTGTTTTGGAACAGCAAATTTCTTCCCTAGGAAAAAATTCGCTGTTCTGTATATTTGATGTTTTCAGCTTTCGCTGAATAGTGGTCGATGTTAGAACATTCGAAGTTTTGAAACTTCAGTGTTCTAATATAGACCCAAGATAACAGAGCAGGCCTGAGAAAACGTGGATAAGTTATTCTTTTATAGTGGAAAAATATCCACTTAGTAAGCAAATACATTTCTCTAACAACTCCTTCTACAAGTGACTGGCCAAGCTAGATAAAAGCTATAATACTTCTTCGTGATAGTACCTTTTTGCACATAGAGTTTATTTACATGCCATATCCTTCTTCTGTAAAACTACCAGAACAGGCCTTAAAAGAGATTTACCCATCAGGATTAGGAAGAATAGCTTACTGCTTGGGGACTTCAGCTGAGTGTACTAGGTCAAGGTTAAGCTCAGTTTCAAAAATTCCTACATATGTAGAGCTGTGAATGGTTAGTCAGGCACTCAGTTAAACCCAACTGTAAACTAGGTAACAACTCTCTCTTAATTTTTATCATAACTAGTATTCAAAATGTCTGTTAGTTTAGCAGTGTTGCATAACAAATGACCATATGTCCGATACTGTCATTGTTTAAACTGTAAAGTTTCCTCTATAGTTGGTAGTTAATGGACTAGTTCCAAAATCAAGGGAAGACAGACTTGCTTATACTATTACAGACCTTTCATCGGACTCCATTATTCACACCAGCAAACCTCATCATAGATTTTATGTATTTCTCCTGTCTACTGCTTCTCCTAACTATCCATTATTGAATATACTTTCCCACTACACACCAAGGGTTAACTCATAGCCTAATGATGCCTCAGGTATTTCTGCAGTTAATCCTACTGATACATCCAGGTGTCTAACTTAGCTTGTTCAGATTTGTTGTATTTATTTAAAAACCATGCTTACATATAAGTCGTTGAAATAGTTCATCTTAAAGTCTACCTGGTGGACAACATAACTGCAGTGATATTTTGACCTCTGTTTAATGCTGCTTAAGAGACAGTAATTGTTTTATTTAAACATCTTTATTAAATTATGACTTAAGAGATAGGCAGATGTACATTGACAGCAAAGAACAATCATATTTAATGTTCTTTCCATTTTTATACATAATATATCTTGAATCTTTTCTTTGCTATTGTCATCACACCATTATTGCATAAATCGCTAAATTCCTGCCTTCCCTTAAACCTCACTTCTCCTCCTCCTGAACACTGTCCTGCATATATTGTCCCCACAATTTCTGTTTATTTCTAGGTAATTTGCTTCTTCCTTTTTATAAAGATCCTTCTTGAGTTAATGTATCTCTTTTATAATTTGCAGTGCTTCAAATACAGTTGGCTTCAGTTTTGATTTCCATTTTATAGTAATCGCTTTTTTAACAGACAACAGAATTGAGCTTACTACATCTATGAAGGTTCCACAGATCCTCTGATGTTCACCACCAAACGTTTAATACACAGCAACACTGCACACAGGTCTACATAAAACTTAACAACATATATACGAGATGTTTAGCGCTTTCATCTGCCTAAAGCAGACTTCCTCAGAACAATTCTTATTTAAACATCCTGAGTATATATACGCATCCTGAGTATATATACGGTATTTGGCGCCAAAAACAGTTTTAAAAATTTAAAGATTTAAAGGCATATACACAATATTATTGCACATCTCTCCATAGTAAAATTGTTACTTGTACTAGGGATTTTGAAATTATTATAGTCTTCTTCATATTATATTAAAAACTACTAAGATATATTCTATTATAAATAGCATAAATATATATAAAAAACTGCATAAAATGTCCATTGTAAAATATCTCTCTATAAATACTAAGCATTATACTAATAAAAGATAATAATTGGATACATTATAAATACAATACTATTAGATATATATATAAAATAATATTTATAAATACAATACCATTAGATATATATATAAAATAATAAAAAATGACAATATATTCCTATGCATTAAATGCTATCAAATTCATATATAGTGATAAGTGTCATTTAACAGAAAAAAGGACCCTATTTCCTAACTACCCAAGAATCACATTTTTAAAAAAGGCTTTATACTTATAAAGTCATTCAATCCTGGTTTTCTTGTAGCATCTGTAAGCATCTGCCACCTGCTCTCTTTACATGCTAAATTATTTTTCCAGTCTCCTCCTCTGGGATTCAAAAATTCCTGATCTATGATAGAGAATGTAAAAGAATGTGTATCTCCTGTTTCTTTAATATGTCTGTACAGGGCATTCTTCTGATCTTTAGTTTTCATTCTGTAATTGTGTTCATAAATTCGCTTGTTTAACTTTCTCTCTGTCTTCCCTATGTAGAAGGCTGGACAGGATTTACATACTGCTATATATACAACCTGTTTTGTATGACAACATCCTCCCTTGCTCTTAATCTTGGTATGATTCGCATTTTCTAACCTTATATGTGATGTTGTATTAATGAATTGACATTGAGAACAGTTCCCACATTTCCTAGTATGTGTATCTGTATTCCTATTGTTTATTTCTCTTCCGCCTGTCTTCTCTAATAATTTCTTGATGTTAGGGGCTGTCCTATATACTATAGTTGGTTTATGCCCTAACTTTTCTCTAGTAACTTCAGTCACAGTAATAATGTCCCAATATCTCTCCACAATTTCTTTTATATAATTCACATAAGGTGAATATGTCAAGACACAAACTCTTCCTTCCTTATAAACCGTGTTTACATCCTTTTCAAGTAAAATTTCAGGTCTGCCTAATAGTGGAATATATTTATGTTTCCATTCGGAACATGCATATTTGATAGTGTCTTTCAATATCTCTGTCGGATATCCTCTATCCTTAAATAATTTGTATATGAAAGTCATCTCACTTTCCATATCTTTGTAAGTTGATGACATTCTTGCTCCCCTTATGCACTGACCTTTAACAATATTTTTAAAAACATATTTCGGGTGATTGCTACTATAATAAATATAATCGTTAGAAAATTTTATTTTTCTATGCACTTTAGATGCATATCCATCATCCTTCTTATAAATAAATGTGTCCAGATATGAAATACCACTTTCACTTATACCGTGCGTGAACTTCAAAAATTCAGTGGTGGTATTAATATATTCTAAAAATTTCAATATATCTGCCTTATCACTCTTCCATAAAATAAAAATATCATCTAAAAACCTGGCTTAAAATATTATATTATCCTTGTATATACTATTCAAAACATATGTATTCTCCCATTCTAGCATTACTAGGTTCGCAAATATGGGTGCACAAGATGCACCCATTGCCACTCCTTTTTTCTGTCTGTATATCTCACCTTCATATGATATGTAATTGTGGTCCAAAATTAATGACATCATATCCATGACCGTTACAATTTTATCCCAAGTTAACTCTGAATATGTTCTCAGACTATTGCCAAAATATTCTAATCCTTCTTCCTTTGGTATACAGGAAAATAAATCACAGACATCTATCGTCACAAATGTGTATTCTGTATTGCATACCTGTGGTGTTAATTTTCTTAAAAAATCCCAAGAATCTATCATGAGATGTGGTATATTTTTATAAATATTTTTGACCCATTTGTCAATAGTATAACCGATGTTGAATGTCTTTGACTTTGATCCTGATATGATGGGTCTGAAAGGAGGTTGAGGTATAGATTTATGTATCTTCGGAATGCCCACAATATTGGCCATCATAGGATATTCAGTCCGTATGAAATCGTACACTTCTTTAGTAATTCTATTGTCCAAAAAATATTCTTCGATATATAAATCTATACGTCTATACCCTATATGGACTTGATTCCATGATATTGCTTCATAATTGCCAGATTCATTTAAGATTCTATGTATGGCGGCTTTGTATTCATGTTGTGGATATATAACCACCCCTCCCCCTTTATCTGGTCTCATTATTCTAATCTCAGAATTCTTTATAAGGGTATTCAAACATTCTCTTTCTTTTGTATTTAAATTGTCTATTACTTCATTGTTCTTTTGTTTCTTCTTTCTGACATTCCTATTGAACTTATATATATCATTGCATACCATACTCTCATATTGGCTGATGGTGGGGTTACTTGTAGGAATGTAGCAACTCTTTTTCTTTAATATCCCTGCTGCTTCAGATTTATCTAGTCCACTTTCTTCAAATTGCATGGCTAGATTTAACTTCCTACAAAATAACTTGATGTCTTTGATGCTCTCTACTAGTCTAAAGCTGGAATTGGGTATAAATTTCATGCCTTTGGCCAACAAAGTATAAAACTCCTCCTTAACTATAAAATCAGAATAGTTATATACATTAAAACCATTAAAAGTACTCACGATCTGCGTACTGTGAGATATCTCTGTATTGTCCATTTCCTTATTATTGGATAATTCTTCATAATGTTCATTCATAACTTCCTTACATGTAGATACATATGCTTTAATTTCATCTCTACCTATTGTATCTTGTTGTATGTGTTGTGATGATATTGGGTTTTTCTGTATGTCGGATGATACCTTCCCCCCTGAAAATTTTCTTTGTACTCATCTCTCCATTCTCTTTCACTATACTTCTTTTCAATATGTGTGGGCTTCCTATCTGATGGCCATATATAAGCTTTGTTGGCTTTATATGCTTCCACATTAAGATATATTCTATTATAAATAGCATAAATATATATAAAAAACTGCATAAAATGTCCATTGTAGAATATCTCTCTATAAATACTTAGCATATTACTAATAAATAATAATAATTGAATACATTATAAATACAATACTATTAGATATATATATAAAATAATATTTTAAAAATACAATACCATTAGATATATATATACAATAATAAGAAATATAGTGATAAGTGTCATTTAACAGAAAAAAGGACCCTATTTCCTAACTACCCAAGAATCACATTTTCAAAAAAGGCTTAATACTTATGAAGTCATTTAATCCTGGTTTTCTTGTTGCATCTGTAAGCATCTGCCACCTGCTCTCTTTACATGCTAAATTATTTTTCCAGTCTCCTCCTCTGGGATTCAAAAATTCCTGATCTATGATAGAGAATGTAAAAGAATGTGTATCTCCTGTTTCTTTAATATGTCTGTACAGGGCATTCTTCTGATCTTTAGTTTTCATTCTGTAATTGTGTTCATAAATTCGCTTGTTTAACTTTCTCTCTGTCTTCCCTATGTAGAAGGCTGGACAGGATTTACATACTGCTATATATACAACCTGTTTTGTATGACAACATCCTCCCTTGCTCTTAATCTTGGTATGATTCGCATTTTCTAACCTTATATGTGATGTTGTATTAATGAATTGACATTGAGAACAGTTCCCACATTTCCTAGTATGTGTATCTGTATTCCTATTGTTTATTTCTCTTCCGCCTGTCTTCTCTAATAATTTCTTGATGTTAGGGGCTGTCCTATATACTATAGTTGGTTTATGCCCTAACTTTTCTCTAGTAACTTCAGTCACAGTAATAATGTCCCAATATCTCTCCACAATTTCTTTTATATAATTCACATAAGGTGAATATGTCAAGACACAAACTCTTCCTTCCTTATAAACCGTGTTTACATCCTTTTCAAGTAAAATTTCAGGTCTGCCTAATAGTGGAATATATTTATGATTCCATTCGGAACATACATATTTGATAGTGTCTTTCAATATCTCTGTCGGATATCCTCTATCCTTAAATAATATAGAATTGCTTCCTTTGATACAGTCATTTACTTACCCAATATTTCTGACAGAGTACACTGTAGGGAATGTTTAAAACTTTTAAAATTGGCCATTTCATTACACTCCCAAAACAAATGTTCCTAGCTACCTCTCTTCCCCATCACACTTCCAACATTTGTTATCTACCTGAGGAAAGTTTCTTTGAAGTCTTCTTGCTGTTTAAAATACCTGTGCAAACACTTCCAAGCAAAGATTTCAAATCTTTGCACTTTGTTGCATACTTGGGGGCCATACATATATCCTCCCGTTGTTCCCTTTTAAATTGCTTTTTCAGTTTCTCTTCCAAGTCGTTCCTAACCTCCTGTGATTGATTCTTATAGTTATCATGTAGTATTATATACACTACTAATTATACCTTTTTTAACCACAGCATCTGTTCTAGGTTCAACTAAAAACCCTAAAAGTGAAGGTCTTTAACTTAAGAATCCACTATCCCATTCTCTTGGCCTATACTCTGATATTAGAGAAGGCAGTCTCTAGCCTGCAGTCTAAACATCTTCTTAGTCTCATCTCATTTTACCTTTCCCATTCTAGTTATTTGCTCACAATACCTTGGTTCATTTTCCAGTTTGCTCCAGTAAATTCCAGACCCCTCTTGCCTGTTTTCTCTATCTCTACTTGCAGTCATTCTTAATGGTAATATCAACTTTTTCCATTCTTGTGTTGTCTTAGTTCTTAGAATACTTTCTGCTACTTTATTAATATAATATTTTGTATGGTTGCTATTCTCCTTAAGGAACTGAATCCAAAATCCTACACTCTGTGTTTCTTGAACTCTCCCTCTACTTCGTCAACCCTTTCCATTTTGAATTATAACTTCTGTTTGCATTCTGTATATAGGCTTTAACTATGTAGCTCTAAAATATCCCTTCAGATCAGTTAATTCTAAACCATCTTGTTTTGTTGAAAGGATCAACTTCTCTACTTAACTCTTTCCCTTTTCACCTCCCAGACAAATTCTTGTAACTCTGTTAATTATGGTCCACAACTTCTCCTATGTTTGATACAAATATGCCTGACCTCTATATAAAGTTGAAGGGAATAAAAACCTTTTCACTGCTCGTGTTTTACTATCCATAAATAACTTCCAGATTTGCATTTTTTGTTATTTTGTAGTCTCTTCCAACATATCCTTAGATGCCATAACAGAAGCCTTCACAAAACCACATCACCCCATATAAGTAAAGTTTGGCAACACCTTTGCCATTCTTTTCACTAGTATACACATGAAGGTTTTATAATCATGGTATAAAATTGAAATGAGTGTATATGAAGCTGAGTCTGATGTGTCTTTTCTATGTTTGGATAATAGAACCACCACAGCTTTCTTCCAAGATCCAAAACCACTGATGGACCCAAGGAAAGCACGACCCTCCAGGTTAAAAACTTCATTTATTGTAGGTCATATAAGCCCTTTTGCAGCTACTGCTGCTTCATCAGATAACAAACACATTCAACCAAAGCTGTTTTTTAAAACAGAGAAGTAAAACAGTATTAAGTCACATGACTACAAAATTTAAAGAAACACAGCTAAAATATAAAAACATGCACATAAAAATACAACATAAAAACTATATAAAATGTTTTATAAAACTTATTATAAGCAGGTAAAAATTCTGATTTAGCTAACAAGAAAACAAACATATATAATTGCAGATGCAAAGGTAAGTATTCTCATCTGGCTAGTGGTCTTGACTTCAGTTTGGGTTTAATGGGTACAAAGTCATTCAACTCATGGCCAAAATCTCCCCTCAGCCTGATACTCCATTTACCTTCCATCTGTTCAGTTTGGTTCCTTATATCTCCACCCCTTATAGTCTCAAAGACTCTACCAATAACAAGAAATTTAAAGTTGGCGGTAGTTGTTCTTTGTTTTTTTCCAAGATGTTGGTGCTTCCCCTCCTTCTGAAACACAAAATCTTCCAGATCTTTATAACTTTCTTCATTCCTACCTTCCAGACCTCACAGAAAAAGCATCTGTTCTTGGAGACTTTCCTGAAGATTGATTATACACTACCATTTTTATCTCTTTTCCTCCTGTCTTAACTATTAGTTGATGGGCGTCATCTACCTGTAACTTTTGGGGTAATTAAATCTTCTATACATATTTCCATTTGTGCTCTTTCTTGATTTTCACTTCTCTGCTTTATACAAATTTTTATAAAAATTCTAGAATATATCTAATACAGTGTGATGATAGGAGGTACTGCCAGCACAGCTAGCTGGAATTTTGTAAATAATTATGTCATTTGTGAATATCAAACTGATTTATACAAGATCCTTGTGTTACAAATGTATTAGAACTGTATGTCATGTGTACATTAAACTGATTTGCACAGATGTTACTGTTGAAAAGGTATTTGTAAAGCGTTTGTGTTTGAAATGTATCCACAGTGTGCCCTACTGGAGAGAACAAAAATGTATATTCACTGTTGTAACTGTTTAAATGTATATATTTTAACAGAGGAAACTGGGAGACAAGAGGTTAACCTCAGTCCAGAAAAGTTTAATGTATATCTGAAATTAAATCACTTTACGGGCTAGGCCATAAAGATGCTATCTCACAGGTTTCAATGTAGCCAGAGACGCAAAGTCTGTACTAGGAAGCTTTCTGTATTGTCTGGAGTGAACGAATTACTACTCTGGAAGCGTGGTGGTATGAAATTGTTTTATGACTTCCAGCACCTGCCAGAGATTTGAGCAAAAGCCCTTGTGTGTGTGTATTTTTACAGGTAGGTGCTAAGTCGTGCCAGCCTCCAGCAATGGGGGTTTGCATTGGAACTAGAAGTCAGCTGACCAGAAGTGATGTCATTCTGCAAGCTATCCCAGAAGTAATATTTTAGATATTATTTTGAGAGGTCTCTTAGTGAGACAGAGCATTCTGTATTCTGTATTGGGCCTGACAAGAAGAAGGACCAATTCACCACATCATCTACCTTGCTCTATTAAGTAAGTAGGGAATAGTAATTCTCTGAGATTCAGTCAGGAATATAGGGAAGCTTAGTTTAGATATTGTTTTACTTTGTCGGAGCCTGAACTTCATTGTTATTCTAATTATTTCCTGTGAATTGACCGGTGATGTTACTGTGAATGTATGTTTAGTATTTTCTTGATCTGATGTTATCCTTGTCATTATTCCTCACTTCTGGGTCGTAGAATCCAACATCAGAACCGTGCCAGCAACTTTTTAGACAGATCGTAGGATCAAACTCCTCCCACTCCAGTAATCCCTTGCTGCCCTCTAACCCCTCAGATCTTGTTTGCTGCTTCACCGCTACATACATGATTCCTCTGGCTCGAGTTCTTCTGCGGGATAAGTGCTCATTTTCTAATTCATTTTGTCTTAATAGCTTTTAAACTTACTTATTGTCTGTTTAGAGTTCTAGGTATATAGTTTTTGTACCCTCTTAGCCTCCCCTCCCTTTCTAACTATTCTCTTATTTTCATCCATTTTGGCACCATTTTTCTCCGTTTTAAAAATATGTTGCAGCTTAGACTTGGACTAATTTCTTGCTCCTATTTTTTAATTTTAATTATGCTGGTTGTTGTTGACTTCTTTCTGTTTTTTGACTGTGGTTTGTCCCCAGGTTAACGGTTTCGGCTTTGGTGCTTGGGCTGCTGTTGTGTCTGTCATGTCTGACAAACAATCAGGGTTTAAGATATGCTTCTTGTGTGGCTGGAAGATGTCCATTTCCAAATCACATGAGGAGTACCTCTATTATTTGGGCTTGGACCACCTGGTGGTTGGATGCAGTATTTGTGCTTCATTCAACCCTAGGGCCTTGTTCAAGTGCAGCAATACATTACTTCTGAAAGGAATGGCTCGGGGGGGGGGGTTCCCTTGGTCCTCCAGTCTCCGACCAAGCCAGGTCCCTCTGACCACAAGAGAAAGGCACCCTCTGTCTGTGGGTCCTCTTCTTCCAAGAAGCCTAGGCTGTCGGCTCCAGATCCTCGGATCAGGCTCCAGCCGTGACGCTGTCTGATCCGAGGACCTCGGATCCAAGATCCCACTAGACTAATTCTGGATTCAAGGCCTTCAGTTTGACACCTTTAGATTCGAAGTTCTGGGAGTCTACTCCCAGATCCAAGGCCTCCAGCTTGAGGCCTTTGGATCTGGCCCAGACTAGACCTGCCACTGATTGACATCCTCGGATCTGAGGTATTCATATTCGAAACACTGTGGATAGATCCCAACTTGATTGGGGAATATCCATTGGTTTCTGACCCACAGCAGCGTTTTACAGCTCCCAGGCACAAAAGTTATTCTGAGAGGTATAGGAGGTCCTTGGAGTCTAGACATGCATCCCCAGCTAGGTCCTTGTCGACTCCGGGAATCAAATTTTCTACCCCTCAATGGTCCTCTTCTTAGACACAACGAGGTATTAAGAAATTGTGATTCTGAAAGTTGCAGTTTTCTTTTAAGGAGGATCAGGATGAGCACTCTTCTAGAGGTTGGGGGAAAGGGTTCAGTGGTAGATGCCACCGTAGAGGGAGAGGAGGTCCGCAAAATCAGGGCTCTAGGGAACCCTTCCCTGAGAAGCCCTTCCAGCGCTCCTGATGCATCCCAACTGTTTTGCCCTGGAGACAGTCTGGGGTTATTTGTCTCTGCACCAGTTGGCCTGGGCAAACATCACAAGAGATCAGTGGGTGCTAAGCATGATTTCCAGAGGCTATGTTATTCCCTTTTCCCACCCTCCCCACCAGTCAGGGAATTTCTCCCTAATGCACCACCCCATCAGAGGGAGTTAGCTCAGCAAGAAGTGCTCAAGCTTCTTCAGAAGAGAGCCATCCAAGAGGTCCCGCCAAGACAAAGAGGATCCATAATTTACTCTTGCTTCTTTTTGGTGCCAAAGAAAATGGGGGAACCTACTTCCAATCCTGGACTTAAGTGAGTTGAATCTATCCATCAAGAAGGCGAAGTTCCAGATGGTCACTCTCAAGTCTGTAGTGCCCCTTCTGCACAAGGACGAGTGGCTGTGACCTGTGGATCTCCAGGATGCATACTATCATATAAAATAGCAGGTACTCCCGGAGATATCTCCGCTTTTGCGTATGGGCCAATCATTACCAGTTCAGGACCCTGCGCTTTGATCTTACCACAGTCTCCCGGGTGATCACCAAGTGCATGGCAGTGGTGGCAGCTCACCTGAGAGTGCAGGGATTCCAGGTGTTTTCTTACCTTGATGATTGGCTCCACACAGCTGCCATGAAGCATCAGCTGGTTGCAGCCACTCAGTACCTTCTTCGCCTGTTCAACCACCTAGGAATTACCATGAATCTAACCAAGTCGAATCTGATTCTTACCCAGAACTTGGAGTTTATCGGCATCCATCTAGACACTGTCAGAGATTGCAGTGTTACCTCCCAGGCATGTTCAACTAATCAGATCCCAAGTTCAATGCCTCCTGGATCTGTCTCATCCTCAGGTCCTCTTCATTCTTAGGGCTTTAGGGTCCATGGTGGCGGCAATCTATTTGTGACGTTAACCAGGTTTTACATGAGGGTTCTACAGTGGACTCTAGTGTTCCAATTGTTTTCTCTGTCTCACCTTATGACCACTTCCATCCTCCTTACTCCAGTATGCAGGTGTCATCATCTTTGGTGGATTCAGTCCCCCTGTCTCCTCCTGGGCAGAGCCTTTTCTCCTCCTTCTCACGGTGCAATAATGACCGCGGACACTTCCCTGCTAGGGTGGGGGTGGCATTGCCAGGGAAACATGGTCCAAGGTACGTGGTCCCCTGCAGAGACCAAACTGCACATAAACACACTGGAGATGAGGGCAGTTCTTCTTGTGTTGCAAGCCTTTCAGGACTGCCTTCATCTGGTTACATTGCAGTGCAAATAGACAGTATGGCTGTTGTGTGGTACATCAGCAAACAAGGGGACTCATGTTCTTATCTGCTTTATCGTGAGGCCATGAGAATGTGGGATTGGATGATGTCCTCAGGGAGCTTTCTCCTTGCATTGCACATTCCTGGGGAGACTAACTTCCTAACAGACAAGGTCAGCAGAGCTATCTTGAGTCCTCACGATTGGTCCCTGAATCTGTCAGTAATGAGAGAAATCTTCTTTCACTGGGGTCAACCAAGTTGCACTCTGTTTGCTTCCTTCCCTCTCAGTCACAAATGCAGCAAGTACTTCGCCGTAATCCCCCCAGCCCGGGAGTCCCCCAGGAATGCTGTAGTTTACAATTGGCCTCTGGGTCTCCTTTATGCTTACCCTCCTATACCTCTCATTCCCAAAGTGCTTCAGAAAGCTTGACATCTCAAGGCTCCCTTGATCCTCATTGCCCCCTTCTGGCCTCAGCAGGTGTGGTCCCCTTCTTCAGGTCTCCTCTGAAGCTGCCCCCCTTAGGTACTGGATCCCCTTCCGGATCTAATATGTCACCCTCTCATCTTCCGATCCCAAACCTTCAGACTCTTCATCTGACTGTGTAGTTTGTCCACTTCCTATATTTCTAAACCAGTCCAGGATTGCCTTTCCCATCAGAGACATCATTCTGGCCTCTAAGGAGGCTACCACCAGAAAGGTCTTTCGTAGTAAATGGAAAAGATTTTCTATCTGGGCCAATCAGGGGAATCTCGATCCCTTTTTGGCTCCCATTCCAGACATCTTATTATTCTTAATATTCATAATAGTCTTAATGAGGATGCACTACCTAGTCTATAATTGTCATTTAACTAATTGTCAGTATTGTAGAGTTAGTAGACTGAGGGTCTCTTACATAGTACTGCTATATTGCACTGGTTGTAATACATTGTAGTATAGGTGTTTGCTGTGGTTGTAGAATACAGTATAGCTGTTTTGCTTTTCCTCCTTCCTTTTCTGCAGTTACAGTCCTTATTTTTACTCTGTGTTATTTTTAGCAATCCCTTAATCCTCTGCTTTCCGTTTTTTTATGTTTTTCCAGTTTTCCCCACCAAAACCTCTTTTCCAGTGGGTATACCTTGTTGGAATCAGCTGCTATCAACACAAAGTTTGGTTCCTACACAATATAATGGGAGCAGTCACCTTACAATTTAAATTAAGTATGTCCAAAGCATTGGGTTAACTTGCATTTTTCAGCTTTAATTGTAAACTCCATTGGAGAGCATGCCACCAGTAACTTCATTTAGCTTAACCCCTCCATACCTACGGGTTTAATAAAACCTCACCCCATAACTCTCTCCTAAGCTAGCTGCTTAATTTTGTAACATTTCCGACCGCTGTGCAATTGGGTTTTATAGTCCTTGAATTTACAAACTGATTTATTATACCAGCTATTTAGTGCAGATGACAAGGGTAGAAACAAATAGCTGTGTGATCCAGAGCAAGAGTGATTAAAACTATGGATAACTTTACATCTCTAACTTACCTCGGCAATCGTACTTCTCCCAAACTTGTTCTGTGTGGGTGAATCATTGTTTTTTTCTTGAAGTACTGTGTGCATACTGGGAGCTGGTGTTATCCTGCTCTGTTATGCCCTCACTACACACTGGCTTCACTGTGCTCCCCTACCCCCATTCCTGTCCACTTCCACCTTCCTCTAACTTATACCCTCACCTCTATACCCCTTCCTTTATTGCATATCCAGTCACCTTCCACTTCCTCCCACTAACCACTCCCCCCCTAGGAACAGCCACACACAGTACATAATGCTTCCTCAACCCTTAATTTCTCTCTATTCTCTCTTCTAAAGCCTAACACCTCAAATTGCACCACCTCGTTTTTCGTTTCTTTATAACAATCCCACAACTCATCCTTCTTACAGTCTCAACCTCATTTGGCAATAAACTCTCTCACCATATTACATCTCGTACTACCACAATCACCTGTACTAATAAAGATAACTTTTACTCTCATAAAATCTCCCCATCTCAATATAACTGCTACAGATTTTGCCTACTTAAATGTAAAATACTACAGTACTCCTCTCTCTCCTGCACACCAATGTCAAAGCACAATACTTTTTCACCTCTTTTTCTACTATGTAATTCACCTTCAATTACTATACTTCTCTCTGGGGACATCCACCCCAAGTCTGGCCCCACTACCCTGTTCCCCAACACCGATTTCAACTCCTCACCCCCCCATTCCTTCCCTCCCACCTCTCCGACTTCTTGCCCCAGAAGTCTTTCTATTTACTCTCTGAACTTCCAAAGTCTGATTAACAAAACCACTGAACTCCATTCATGGATAGCCTATACCCCCCACACATTCCTTATCATAAACTTGTGTAAAACCTCATATCACCCACAGTGTAATATTACCACCTGGTTATAACATCTACCACTCTGTCAGAATCCCTAAAAAAGGTGGGGGAGTTGCCATCTTCTACTGTGATGAGCTACAAATCTCCGCTCTAACCATCCCAGTACCCAGCTTCCACCCCGCTGAACTACTAATTGTTAACTGCCACCTAAACTCACACAAAACAGTCACCATAGCTTCCATATACATCTCCCCTGGCAGTAACATCCCTACCCTTGAGCGCATACTGTCTTGGATTTCCCACAACATATTCCATGAAACTGTTATACTTGGAGACATGAATATTGCTTGGTCCAAACTAATCACTGACTCCCCTCAACTATGTATTAACTTACATGGATTCTGACAACTTGTCTCTTCTCCCACATGCATCCACACATTTTCTCCTGACAATCCATTCCTAGACTGGATTCTTCCAAGTACCCAAAAAGTCTACCACAGTGCCAAAACCTTACCTGACACCTTGAGTTGATCGTCTTCCCACCCATGTCCTGAGATACTGTTTCCAAGCACCTAAAACACACTCTTACAGAGACTGTCATAAACTCTCTAATTTTAATATCAACACATTTAACGCCATGTTATCCAACATCAACTTGTCCTTCTTCCATCAGCTCCCTCTCAGTGATTCTGTACTAACATTTAATCAAATTTTTCTGCAAATTATTAACTCCCTTGCCCCCTCTAGGAGAATTAGAATTAAAGCCAACTACGCTCCCTGGCTAACTAAAGAAACTTGGTCCCTTATGCATAAAAGAGAGTATATTTGGAAAGCTTGGGTTAAAACAAAATCACCTTCTTTGTTCCAAAAATACAGAAAACTCAAGAACTTCTCAAAAACTAGTTAACAAAGATAAAAAAAAACTTCTACAACTCAACCCAAAGCAACAGGAAATCTAACCCACAAAGTTTCTGGTCCACCATTAACAAAATTCTTCACCCTGGAAACCCTTCCACTCCCAGCCCTTTCCCTAATAATACCCCACTAGCAAATGCCACCCTTTTTAATTACTTCATAGGTACTATCCAAAAGCTTACTCACACCAGTTACAACCACGATCCCCCTCCCATCTCATCTATACCACATAACAAAAACTCTTTCTCCCTTAAGCCAGTCGCCACTGCTTACATCAAATGACTTCTGCTCAAACTTAAAGCCTGCTGTCCCTCTGCAGATAGCCTACCTCTCATCTTCCTCAAACTTGCCGCTGCAGCCATATCCTATTCTACATCCTTGCTAATCAGTAGATATATGCAAGAAGCCACAGTCTCTGACATTTGGAAATCCTTTTACATTGTCTCTCTGCATAAAGGCGGACATTCTACTGACCCATCCAGTTATAGACCCATAGCCATACTTTCCCGTCTCTCAAAAATACTTGAAAAATGCATCCACACACAGCTAATGAACTTTCTTCTCCAGGAAAACCTGCTAGCTCCCACTCAACATGGTTTCTGGCCAAATCACAGTACATCCACTGCACTTCTATCTTTTACTCACACTGTAGCTGAAACCAGAGACAACAACCAACTAGTATCCTGCCTCTTCCTTGACTTCTTAAAAGCATTTGGTACAGTTTCACATACTCTACTTTTATACAAACATGTCAGCCTCAGTCTCTCCAAACCCTTGATCACTTGGTTTGCAAGTTACCTCTCAAATAGGTAACAGTCAGTCAGGTGGCTCACCTCTTACTCCTCCTTCCTACCCATTAAATCAGGAGTCCCCCAGGGCTCCATCCGTGTCCCCCTTCTGTTTTATATCTTCATCAATGACCTCCATACTGCTTCCAAACAGTCCTCCCTTATTCAATACGCCAACGATTCTACTCTTATCTCAATCTCTGATAATATCTCTCAACTCCACGCAAACACCCTAGACTCATTCTTGTCCATCGAAAAGTGGCGCTCTAACAACCAGCTTATCCTAATTCCAAAAGTAAACGTGTACTTTTCCTTCCTCGACCCCTAGCTCACCATAAATCAACCTTTGTCATTACATCCCTAGACAAGACCACCATTAAACAGAACCACATACTAAGCTGTTAGGAACTATTACTGATGATGAACTGAAATTTAACTTGCATATCCAACAAAGTATTTAAAAAAACACCAAAGACTAGGTCTACTATACAGAAATAGAACATTTCTTACCATTGATACTAAACGCAACCTAGCTCAGACACTCGTCCTTCTCTTCCTTCTCTATGCTGCCCCACTCTTCACTAACATCCAGTCTATACTTTTTTTTACCCAAGTTAGAACAAACTTACCACAAATAGCTAGATTTGCTACTAACTCACCACCTCTCATCACTGCCTTGCTCTCAATACACTTCAATGGCCAGAATTTCCTCAACAACTACAACTGTCTCAATTCCGAGTCATACACTCCATTCTATACAAACCTACATTCTGTCCCCACTCTCTCCTCAATTGTATCGTAATACACTCCCATTCATCCTCTCCATACATCCAGTCAATAACTCCTTGACATCCATAAACCAAATGAAAACTCTTTTAAACTGCTACACACTCTGTAAGCCAAACCTGGAATAAACTCCCCTCTTATTTAAGAATCATCTTCCACCCCAAACACTTCAAAAAAGAGCTAAAACAACTTCTATTTAACATAGGGACCTGCCTGATCCACCACACTTCATATTCCCCAGTCTTTCCTGTACTGGAGTACTAGACTTCCTACATTAATACCCTCATTTACGCTGTTTATTCTTTTCTTTCTTGAGCTAGGTTACTACATCTCTTTTAAATATGCTCTCTCTCTATTCTACATCTCTCTTATCTAATACCACACTCTGTCATGTCCTATATCTC
This sequence comes from Protopterus annectens, assembly GCF_019279795.1. Classification (NCBI taxonomy): domain Eukaryota; kingdom Metazoa; phylum Chordata; order Ceratodontiformes; family Protopteridae; genus Protopterus; species Protopterus annectens. The sequence goes on from NC_056726.1 coordinate 1,309,174,303, forward strand.
TTAGCTGATACCGCACTGTATTCTTTTTTATGCAAATGTATTCTGTAGCAAATTGCTTTCTGTATTCATATATAATTGTTTGTAATTTTTTTTTTGTTCTGTATAACTATTGGAGCTTTTCTTCTCAGGTCTCCACTGAAAATGAGCTGTTAGCTCAGTTGTACCAACCTGGTTAACAAATGTCAAATAAAATAAATAAATAAAATTGTCTTGGCTCTCTTTCAGGATGGAGTCAGTTTCTCCACTATTAAGCTGCATCTGGCTGCCATCTCTAATTTTCATGTTTGCGAGGTACCTACTTTTTCTTCTCGTCTTTGTAAGGCCTTTTTCAAAGGTGTTTTCCTGGTATGGCCTCCTGTCAAAGGTCCCTCTTCGCCTTGGGACCATTCCTTTGTGTTATAATCTCTTACAGAGTCCTTTTGAGCCTGCTGCAACTTGTGACATTAAGTTTTTGTCTTGGAAGACTGCCTTTTTGGTGGTTTTAACATCAGCAAGACGGGTTTCTGAATTACAGGCTATCTCAATCAAGCCTCCATGCATGATTTTTCAAAGAGACAGAGTGGCTGTCAGGACTACTCCTCCCTTCATGGCCAAGGTAGCCACTGAAGTAAATTTGAATCAAACCATTCAATTGCCAGTTTTCTTTCCCAACCATTCCAATAAAGGACAGTGTATGCTACACACTCGTGACGTACATAGACAATTGTGATTCTGTTTAGACAGCACTAAGAGCTTTTGCAGATCTGACCAACTGTTTGTGGCATTCTCTCCTAACTGGCTGGGTTGGGCTATGTCCAAGATTACAGTATCTCATTGAATATCCCAGTGTATTTCTATGGCTTATACTTTTAAAGGATTGCCGTAAATAAATAAATAAATAAATAAATAAATAAATAAATAATAAATACTTGTCAGAGCTCATTCCACTATTTCTTTGGCTACATCAGTTGCCTGTTTAGCCTTAGATGAAATTTGCACTGCAGACACCTAGTCTACCCCTCACACCTTCATTACTTATTATAAATTCAACCTAGTTTCCAGGAACAGGGCTTCATTTGGCTCCACAGTTCTTTGGCATGTCCTTCCACGAAGCCACTCAGGATTTTATGGTAGCTGGGGGACTCTGACTCAGAAGTGAGTAATAGTAACATGGATAACATCAGACAAAGAGTTATGTACTTAGCATAACTTAGCATCTGTGTTATCCTATGTCACTATTCATTACTATCCCTCCCTCCTTCTCCCATCCTGTTGGATCTAGAGGAAGTGGAGATGTCCTATCTGGTGGTTCAGGTCTGCTCTGGCTGTTTTCTAGCTCTGGGGCAAACTTGATCTGAGGGGGTTAGAGGGCAGTAAGGGATTATGGGAATGGCAGGGGCTCGAGCGTAGGATCTGTCTTTAAAGTTGTCGGCTCGGGTCCAATGTTGGAACTTACGACACAGAAGTAATGAATAGTGACATAGGATAGCACAGATGCTAAGTTACATAACTCTTTTTCTTTTATTTATTATTAAATATATTTAAACCTTCAATTTTGGCTGATCTTTGTAGAGATATTCAAGTTTTGAGAGCATTTGTATATTTATTTGGTGACACTGTGTGGGCCACTCCTGATAGCCTTGCTCTTGGTCAAACTACATTTATATTAAGTATTAATATTATGCAGTAAAATTGGACACCCTTTGTTAAGGGTCTTAAAGTAGCTGGCAAAGGGTTCTGGTGGCAGTGATATCTACCTTATAGTGTGGGCAAAAGAGGCATAGCTAGTAAACCTGTGCCAGCCTTTCCTCTCTCTGTGTGTGTGTGTGTGTGTGTGTGTGTGTGTGTGTGTGTGTGTGTGTGTGTGTGTGTGTGTGTCAGCTACATTGGCAGGTACGTGAAGCACTGGTTGGATAGAGAGAATGTTGGAGGACCTAACTCGGAATGCTGGCTAAGGACTCAACTCTTGCTTTTTTCCCACTTTTCTGAGAGTTAAAAAAGTTCAGTTACAGGCTTGCTGTTCCTGAACTGTTTGAAAGTTTCTGTGAGGCCATTTTTGCTTGGGCTGAAGGAGGGTCTCTCTGTTGATCAGTGGCAGTGACTAACATTGAGCAGCTTCCCTGCCCCCCGTAGAGGTGGTTACTGACTTGAAAGTGTAGTTTTATTTTCCCTTTTGGGTCTATTCCTGCTTCTTTCCAGCCCCTGCTATCAAGCACGCTTTAACGTGCTTTAGCGCGATTTAGCGCAGAGTTGCCACTAGAGCAGCATCAGGCAGTGCCGGTTAAACAAGGTTAAACTCTTTCTGGCTCCAGAAAGTCTGTTCTTCAATTTTTCCCTTAGAACTGCTCTGTTAGGAACCTAAATAGTTTACACCTACACTAAAAAGTGCAGCACTTGTTCCAAATAGCTTTTTCTTCTTAAAAAGCTCAGCACTTGTCTTATAAGCATATCCCTTATCTTATAAGCATTCTCTTTGCAGGTCAAGCACTCCTATATTATACAAATCTCTCACTAGCAAAACCCCCCAGGAGTGCCCACTTCCCTGCTAAGCCCACTACTTTTCTGTCTCATACCAACTCATAATTCTTTCTAGCATGTCGAAGGGTCAGATGCTGGCGTCCTCTACTGCCCATTTGGTGAATCTGGGAATTCTGAGACAATGTTACAATTGCCTCATGTACACGGACAACCCTCTCCTCCTCCCACGTAACACTAACACTTGTGAGAGATGCAGCTATTTTGCCAGACTGGAGGCTGAGCTCTCTCAACTCAGGACTGGCAAGACCAGGCAGGAGGAGAAGGCAACTACACACACCACAATACCAGGCTCACATAACTCAACCACACCACTGAATCAAACACATAAACACACTAAGACATACTCGGAGGCTCTGAGTAAAAATTTACCTAAACAGCAGAGGCCTCCAAAGTAGACACCCAAGCAACTGCAAACTCAATACACCACACAAACAACACATAAACAACAAAATCAGTGTGCAAAGCAGTCACTGCCCTTAAGGCCAAATACAACACCAAACATACTTGTCATAGGTGACTCCATAGTCAGACACACTGACGTCCCGCTCACCAGACTGAGTAAGGAGAAGGTCACAGTAAGCTGCCTGTCGGGCGCTAGAATCCGCCACATAACACAAGCACTCAGGTCTCTCAACATCAGGTACAAGTACGACTCAGTCATTGTCCACGCTGGTGTCAACTACCTGAGACGTACCTCCTTGGACTACACGAAAAGAGACATTGAGGAGCTCTCTGATTATGTAGCCCAGGCAGGTATGACCCTGACCTTGAGCAGTATCCTACCTTCACCTAGAATGATGCCACAATACAGTCATAAGATGATCAGCTTTAATAATTGGCTTAAATTCTGGTGTCATTCAAAGGGGATCCAATGTCTGTCTGCCTGGGATGACATGCTGGACAAGCCACGCTGCTTCAAGGGATGGCTTGCACCTGTCACCCTAGGCTTCGGATATTGGCAAAGGCTCTTGCCACCCCATAGTGCCTTTTTAGGCAAGGCTCAAATTCTAAACCTACCACCCTAGAACACAAAAAGTAAAAACTAAGGATAATGCTGCTCAATGCCAGAAGTTTCAATCTCAAGATGCACGCACTCGAGGCCCTTCTCAGTATGGAGAACATCGATGTCTGTGCTGTGACAGAAACCTGGTTCAAGGCTCCTGAGAGCACCCCAGCACTAGCAGGTTTCACCTCATATCATGCATTCCGGTCCCAAAATCCAGACAACACCAAGAAAGGAGGGGGGGGGGTGTCCATATTCATAAAGGACACCCACACCTCAAGGTTGGTGGCAACGCACGATGCATCGGAGACCATCCAGGTGCAATTAACCATAGGCAAGACTGCTCTGCAATTTGTAGCATGTTACAGGCCACCCTCTCAAACTCAGGAACCTCACATGGCCTTCCTGAAAACAATGGAGGGGATAAATGTATCTCCAAACACCATCATACTAGGTGACTTCAACTACCCTAATATAGACTGGGAACACTACTCAAGCCCAAACACTCTATCCCAAAGGTTCCTGGAGTTCATAAACTCAAATGCCATGGAACAACTAGTCACCATCCCCACAAGAGGAGAAAACATACTTGATCTCATCATCACGAACATGGGATCACAATGTTCAACACCGAAGTATACCCCTCACTGGTGAGATCAGATCATAAACTAATCTCGCTGGAGGTCCTCATTCCGCCCCCACCTGAAATAAAAAAGACCACAGTGAAAAACTTCTCAAAAGCCGACTTCACACTTCTAAAAACTAGTGTGGTCTCCTTTAAGGCCCCTGAGCCAGTGGTAAACATTATTCAAACCGCTGAATCACTTACAAATGCCTTCTACCAGCACCTACAGGACTGCATGGATCAGGCAATCCCAAACAAAACTAAGACTCTCTGTACCAAAGGCAAGCATCCAGTCTGGTGGACCCCAGCCATAAACAAGCTCTACAACAAAAGGAGGAAGCTACTACAAGATAGAGCAAAATCCTTGAAAGGTAAGACACCTTTGATCATTATAAGTAAAAACTAAGAGCTCTCATAAAATCATCCAAGGCAAATTTTGAGAGAAAAATCGCCAAGGACTCAAAAGACAATCATAAGGCCTTCTTTAGCTATGTTAGAAACCTAGGAGGAAACTCCCAGATATGCTCAGAATTAGTTCAAAATGATGTGAAGATTACTGAACCTACACACATTGCCAACATACTGGCTGACAGGTTCAGTGCAAACTTCTCCCCCCCCCCAAAAGGAGAGATATCTATACTAGAGGATTGTAGCCCCCCAAACATCTCCAACGCCCAGGTGAGAACTGCTCTCTCCAAAGCAAAAAACACAGCATCCATGGGACCGGATGGTGTCCCCGGCTGTGTGCACCATGAACTCAATGAGGAATTAAACCCGCAGTTAGGACAGCTGTTTAATCTTAGCCTCACCTCAGGATACATACCCAAGGAGTGGCGCACGGCGACTGTGGTCCCACTTCACAAGGGCGGTGCCTCCACCGACCCTGGAAATTACCGTCCCATTAGCTTGACGAGCCTTATCTGCAAAGCCATGGAGAGGATCATAATGGAACTCATAAATAAAGACATAGGGAACTTGCAGACTTTGGATCCAACCCAGTTTGGCTTTGTCAAAGGCAGATCATGCCTTTTAAACTTGGTTGACTTTTTCGAGACAGTCACCAAGGCCATTGATGAGGGAAAGGCAGTCCATACAGCCTACCTTGACCTGGCAAAGGCCTTGACACAATACCCCACTCAGGTATCATCGAAAAACTCATCAGCTTGAATGTAAACCCATACATCACAAGATGGGTTGCAAACTGGCTAAGTGACAGAACCCACAGGGTCAGAGTTGCTGGAGCCATGTCAGACTCAAAGCCTGTCACAAGTGGTGTCCCACAGGGCTCAGTCCTGGGTCCACTCTTGTTCAGCATCTACTTTTCTGAAGTACAAGCAAACACAGGAGGGTTATGGCTGACAAAGTTTGCAGATGACTGCAAACTGGGCGCCATAGTCGAAAACACATCTGACACAGATATCCTTCAGAAGGGCCTCACAGAAACAGATAACTGGTGCCAGAGCCATGGCCTAAAGTTAAATGCCAAGAAATGCATAGTCATACCCTTCGGGAAAAACAAGGTTACCCCTAGCTACCATATAGGTGGCAATCCACTGAGCACAGAAGAAGTCATCAGGGATCTGGGGACCCAGGTTGACAGTAGCCTTTCGCTTGACACTCATGTTGCTAAAGTAGTTAGGAAAACCTTCTACATTGCCCACCTGATCATGAAGGGATTCACATCTAGATCAAGGGAGGTCATCGTCCCCTGTACTCATCACTCATTAGACCTATGATTGAGTACAATGCCCCATTCGAATGTATCTGACCCGACACCTGCAGCAGCTGGAAAGGCCCCAAAAGTTCCTCACCAAAAGGATAAAGGGTCTCAAAAATATGTCTTATGCTGCCCGACTGAAAGAACTCCAGCTCTATTCAGTCTCATACCGCTTGCTCAGAGGTGACCTGTGCCTGACATATAAGGCCATGTCAAACCCTGATTTGATGAATATGCTTCACCTCAAAAAATCTAGATCCCTCAGAACCACAAGGACGGGAGACTTAAACCTTGACACGGTTATTAATAGAACATGCTGGAGGGACAGATTCATCACCCAGAGACTCCCTATGCTGTGGAACAAAATCCCGGTACATGTGAGGCAGAGCACCTCGCTGGCCTTGTTCAAGAGGAATCTTGACCAATGGATGGGGGATCGCAGATATACCCCAGGGATTACTTCAGTGTCACTGCTTGACAGAGGCACAGCAAAATAATAGGCATAGTTTTATTCAAACTAAAGGGGTGGCGAAAGCCAAATAACTATGGGCTAGGCTTATAAATGCCCTTGGGCAGATAGCCTAGTATGAACCTATGAACCTATGAACTCTGTAGCTGTGCCAGTGGTCTTATTGGGGATCTGGGGAAAGAGAGAGGAACCAGACCCATGACTGACTTTGCTCCCTGTGTGCTCTTAAGGGGAAATTGTGCTTGATGCAGAGAGCCACATCTGGATATACTTTGCGTGTACCTGTTATCCTCCCAGTGAATGCTCCCCACAGGTGCCAGTGGTATGAGACTCTCTGATTACTGGCCCAGAGGCAGAGGGTCATCGTATACCTCTACTAGATCTCTGTTTATTTTTTTGTTAAAGACTGCCTAGGTTTGGTGACACCCCTTTCTTTTTTGTGCTAAACATTTTTGTGCTATGGAGTTACTATCAAAAACAGTTGCTTAGCAGCACCCTTTGTAAACTCATGCTTATTATCAAGATGCTCCCTTATTTTCTCTGTAGCACTCATTTGTGCATCATCTTGTTCTGTGAGATTCTTGTTATTCTGCAATATTTTAACCTTGTTTTTAAACTTCATTTTATCCCACTCACTAGCTGTAACTTCTGAAGATATTTCTATCTTTTCTAATAACTTTTTAAATTTCTCTTTTTAACAGATAAGTGGGAAAGCACTACTGTTTCATTTTTTACTTCACTGTCCTACACGTTTATCTTCACTTTATTGATGCATTATCTGAAACAGCTATTGGATGTGTGTCAAAACTTTCAGTTAAATGCACATGTTCTTCTGTAATAAAAGTTCTATCTAGTCTAGCCCAGTTATTGTACCTTTTTGAATAATATGTAAATTCTGAGTTCCTACTACTGAATTCACATCTTCCATACCAAATGTTTTCATAAATGTCTTCAGAAAGTTAGCCTTGTTTGTTATATTGTCCTCCTGATGCACCCTAACTATTGCAAATCAAATTCCAGTCACCACCTGTAACTAATATTCCCTGCTGAAAGCCGATTGTTTCTCCCAAAAGTTTCTTAAGCTCTATAACAACAGTATATGGTAGAATACAAGTACATGCCAGTATAATACTCCTCCCTTACCAAAAGCCCCTTACTACCACAAATCTGCCATTATTGTCATTTGTTCCATCTTCTGACACTATTGGAGCCAACTAGCCATTAATGTAATTACTCTTTTTCCCTTTTCCCTGATATTCTGATCAATATCCATTCTGAAATTCTTTATCTGTCAAATGCACATACTCATTTCTTTCCAAATGTGTCTTCTGCAGCATTGCTATGTGCACTCTGCATTTCTTAATATAATTCATTGTTTTTTTTGCCTATACCTGTAAGGCCATTTACATTCTAATATAATGTGTCTAGTATAGCCATTATTATAAAAAGCTATTGCTCCCAGTTGTTATTCATGACATATTTTTAATATATATTTCCAACTTTGGTGATATGTGCACACCGTAATGTTTGACAAGCTGATGTTTAATGTGGTTGTCTCGTTTCATTTCTATTTGAACCTGTATTACATTTACCAAGACAACCCTGCAAATAGGAACAAGTGCCCCACATTGACAGCTGTACCCACAGGCATACCTAACCTAAAATTACGGTTATCCATACTAAAGCACATGCTACAACCTGTGTTCCCACTTAGATTGATTGCTGTTTGTTCTTTTCTTATCTCTTTTCTCCTCCCTGATGTTAAAAACAGTTTGTATGCTTTCAGAAAACATTAATTAACTTTTAGCCCTAAGAAAAATTGCAGTGGCTAGCTTTAAATAAAATAAATTGTACACTAGTCTATTAGATCCATTCAAGTATTAAGGTGTTTATCTCTTGGTCACTTCCCATAATTTCAAACGTTATTTTCCATTAAATTGTTTTCCTTTGTACCTTTAAATTTAGCATTTTCCTTAGCAAAGAATTCTCATAACTTTCAAACTTAATTGCTTGCAACTGCAAACTGCTTTTCTTTATGTAAAAAGTCAGTAATGAATCTTTGTCAATTTCACTCATAACAGAATATACCAGTGCCTTCAGCTGCAGTCTTCTTGATTCCCACTGAATATTTGCTAAGGGGAAAAAACAAGGTAATAACTTTGTAGATGTATGGAACTCAGCATTTTCCATGGCTTTTATCATTCTGTCTTATTTTTAAGCCTAGAAGCAAAAAGAAAACACACACTGACACATTGGTCGACTGGAGCCACCACACTATAACTTCCAAATAGTTGCAAACCACAAAATACACCCAGTGGATTCAAATTCTGGTCGATATATTAGAATTTGAATCCGCTTGATGTATTTCGTGGTTTGCAGCTATTTGGAAGTTATAGTGTGGTGGCTCCAGTCAACTAACGTGTCAGTGTGTGTGTGTGTGTGTGTTTTTTGCTTCTTGGTTGGTTGTACCACACATTCTTCACCACTTATGAACTGTTTCCTTATTTGTAAGCCTACTTGCTTACCAAAAAATGTTTATAGCTTAAGCCAAGAGTATTAATCTTGTATTCACCCTTGTAAAAATAAAAGCTATCTTAATTCTACACACATTGCAATCAGCGCACTTATACACCCCATCCCAGAAGCACAAGATCACAGTATATTCACAGTAAACTTACTTTTGTCAAACCTTTCAACTCCTGTCATGCTGTAAAGCCGATATGTCTTGCAACCAAAAAAAATATGTTTACTGTCTTTAACACACACAGCAGTCACAGAAATGGCCCTTCACACATTTAAAATACTCCTGACTATACACTACATAAAACTGCTTTATTATATATAACGTGCAGTGCATATCATGAATCATTTTCTACAAATACTAAGAACAATAAATTGTTTTACTTAGTTACCTTTTCTCTTTTTAGTGTCCTTATAAATAGTAATGACATAGTGTGGTATATACTTTATAGTCTACCCACAAGCCAACAAATGTCCTTTTTCAGCCACTTTTTCTTGCAAAGCCTTGTTTCACAGATGTGATTGATGCTTTATAGTAGTTTGTATATTCTACCAGGAATTGCTCAGCAAGTTATTGCTAAAATACAAAGAAAGTGAGTCATAGAATGAGAAGGGATAGCTTTCTATACAGTGAACTGGGGCACAGTCTATTTTTTCCTCTTCTAAGTTGTATACTGACCAAGAGCTCACTTTATATGGGTCTATATTAGAACACAAACGTTCAAAATTTCAAGTGTTCTAATATCGAACCGTATGAATCGAAAATTTAAAACATCGAACATACAGAACAGCAGATTTGCTGTTCCAAAACACATACACACAACACAAGCACACCAAACAAACAGCAATCCACACTCTTACCTAAACCCTACACTAAATTATACATGCACCCCTAACTATCCACTTACCTTAACCCAAACCCTAACCCTAAGTTCCGTCACTATCGCACAGTCACCTCACCCGCGCCGTAACCCTAACTCACCTAACCCGCCCTAACCCTCACATCCACACAACCGCACACTTACCTGAACCCAACCCGTAACTTTCCACCACAGCGCTGAAAATACCGAAGCAACAGAAACGAACAACCAAATTCTTTCCCTAGGAAAAAAATTGTTTTTCTATTTCTTCGATATTTTCAGAGTTTGCTGAAAACGGGTCGATATTAGAACACTTGAAATTTTGAACGTTTGGTGTTCTAATATAGACCCACTTTATATCTGTGTTAGGGGGATTTATTTCCAAGTTTACCACATTACTGGAAATGACAGAAGTGCATGAGGCAGTAATGCTTCCTTGAAATAGTTGAACATTTTTCTCTTAAAGCTATCAATCATATTCAGGAATAGATTGAGTTTTGATTAGAAAGGAATATGTATATTTTCCATGCATACCTTTTTTTAATCTTAGTTCTTGCAAAGTAGACAAAAATATGTCCTCAGGAGCTGTCAAATTGGTGCTCAGTAGTAACTTCTACCCCAGAGAAGCACACAAACTAGAACTACAAAACACTGTAATAATCATAGGCTGTGCATTGAAAAAGGGCATTTGCCTCAATGCTTTGCTTGTTACCTGTGGTTATGTTCTGGGTTACAAAGTAGACCAAGCTAAGAGAAGTCATAAAATGTTGCCTCCGTTGCACTGAAAGCTTTCTACATGGCCCGCCTCATTTGTTAGGGTATCTCATTCACAGACAAGAAGGTCATAACATCTCTGTATTATTTTCTTATAAGACCCATTATTGAGTACAATACTCTTTTCGGCATTTACGTCACAAAGCACATGCTGCAGCTGGAGAGACCACGGAGGTTCCTCACCAGGAGTCCCTCTACTCAGTTTCATACAGACTCCACAGAAGTGACCTCTGTCTGGCATAGAAAGCAATCTCAGACCCCGCCTTGATGGGACAGTTGCATATCCGCAAGTCAAGCTCCTCAGTCTGGTCTGTGACATAAATAGAACTTGTTGGTGGGACATGTTTTTGTCCCAGAGACTCCCCCTTCTGTGGAACAGACTCCTTTTCCATGTCAAGCAGAGTAGCTCATTAACTCTTCTTAAGAGCAACCTGGATAACTGAATGGGGAACAGAAAATACATGCCTAGGATTCCACCTGTGTCCCTGCTGGACAGATCCATCAGATGCTGACTTGTCGGAACATGGGCTACATTCTTCATTAGGCTTGTAAGGGCCACAGGGCCAATAGCCTAGTAACTTCCTGTGATCCTGTAAGGAAGAAAAACACATCTCTAAGGCTTTGTTAGCAGAAGGTGGAGAGATTAATATTCAAGATGATACAAGAAAGACAGGTGTGGTTAGTGAGAAACTTGGTTATCTACTGGAATTTTTTTCATTTTTTGAACAGTTATATAAAATATGTCCCTATTAATTTGATAAAACTTTAGCTTGTTGAACTGCAAAAGATAGACCACTAAAGATCGAAACGTCCAGACTGCGAACAATCAGCTAAGCAAATTTTTTCCCATGGAAAGATTTCACTTGACCGTTACACAAAACAAAAACCTTTCAACCTGAGTTAAGTGCGGGGCTAAGCCCCCCACACCACCTCATGTGGGGGGATTAAGCCCCCCATGCCACCTCATGTGGGGGGGCTATGCCCCCCACACACCCCTAACTAAATATACTAACTCCGAGATCACACCACATCAGGGAAAGGGCAAATTCCCGTTAATGGCCAAGCAAATTCTTTCCCTGAGAAAAAATTTGCTTAGCTGGCCGTTCACGGTTTGGCTCTTTTGATCTTTAGCTGTCGATCTTTTGTAGTTCGACAATCTAAAGCTTCGTCAAATTAATAGGGACCTTATAGAACAGAGATGGACTGGGATGGAAAGAAAAATGGAAGTAATGGACTTCCTAAACAAGTTCCCATTAAAGAGTTGGGAATATGATCAGGAGAACTGCTTGAATGCAATAAATTACAGAGGATGAGGTGAAACAGTATCAAGGAATCAAAAGATGTATAAAAAACCCAAGCTGAATGATTTGCCACTAGAAATGTCTGTAATGTTTAAAGACAAATTTATTAAGGACTTTACTAAACTGACTAATGGTACTCTATTCCAATCACTTAACCTAAAGTTGTCGTCGTCGTATCTCTCCCTTCAAAGTTAAAATGTCTTGCTTTGTTTTTTCACATTTTTCTGTACTCACCTTATATCTTCTGTTCTTTTCACTACTCACTGTCTTGTGTACCAGCACTGACATTTCTCTCTTTCTCTCCTCTTCAGAATCTTACCCTAACATTGGAAATAATTATATTTTCTTTACATTTCTGTGGTTTCTCCCATCATATTTATTAAATAATCCCAGACATATGTCGGTGTACTTATGATTATGTTCAAATCAATTTGTTGTATACTGTAATTCTGTCTTCCCCTGGACAATACTGAAATTGGTCATTTATGATCAGTAGTTTACCTAGTTTAACAGATGATAGAGAATGTATTCTTAACTTGAAAGATTCAGAATACTTGAAGCAAGCTGTTGTAACAGTTATTCAGAAAACAGGCAAAGATCATTCACAGTTTGTGTCAAATGCACCACTATCAATGCTAGTGATTATGTTATTTACTGCACTGATTGCTAGAAGATTACCTTGTATATACCCCTTATTGATTGATCTGGATCAGGGAGGTTTTGTAGCTAGTAGAAGTGCCTGTGACGCCCCTGCACTGGCCCAGTAATCAATGAGCTTCAATCCTCACCACTAGCACCAATGAGGGACGTGCACATTGGGAGGATGACAAGTACACACACAGTAAAGTACAATTTCCCTTAAGAGCAAACAGAGATCACAGTCAGTCTGGGGCTGGTTTCTCCCTCTTTCTCCAGATCCCTAATAAGGCTCCCCACTGACGCAGCTATAGAGTTGAGTCCTTAGCCAGGGTTCCAAGCCACATCCTCCCAGCACTCAATGCCCAACCTGCCCAAGTAGCTGACACACACACAAACACACACACACACACACACACACACACACACACACACACACACACACACACACACACACACTCTGAGACCTGGGAAAGGCTGGTACAGGTTTACTAGCTATGTCCCCTTCTGCCCAGACCATAAGGTAGTTAGCACTGCCACCAGAACTCCTTATCAGCTACTATAAAGCCCTTCCCAAAGGGTGACCAATCTTACTGTGTAATGTTGCTATTATCCAAATGGTAAGTGTGACCACTACTTTCAAGGCTATTTAAGAGTGGCCTGCATAGTGTCACCAAATACATATGCAAGTACTCTAAGAGCTTAAATATCGCTAAACAAACCAGCCACAATTAAAAGGTTTAGATATGTTTAATAATAAATAATAAAAGAACAAGACAATATTAAATAATTCGGCACAGTGACTACAGAGTTCAGAATCACAGGAAATATTTTAAAACAACATTGCAGGACAGTCTCACATAAATACAGATAACTTCTAAACTAATCTTTGCTATAGTTCTATCTCTAAGAGAAATCACTGTAATCTAATTACTTACTATTAGCAAGGCAAGTGCTGATGAGAGGATGTTTCCAGATCCAAAGATAAATACAAAATGCACAGACTCAATCTCTGAGGTAGTGCCTAAATTACTATCAAACATTTCTGCTGGGTTATCTCAGATTACATCATTCTTGTCACTTCTGCCTTTAGTTCCCAGGCTAACAGAAACTTTAAAATTAACACCCCTGCATCAAATATACTTATACCTAAGAAGTTGCCTGGAACTGAAAGTCAGAAAACCAGTTAAATACTTTTACCCTTGAAACCTGTAATTATTTCTGTTTCCAGACAATAGAAATAATTTCTAGCTGCATATATTCTATCTCTTTGCTGTGGAAAACAGTCGTAAAACTTTACTTATTTTTCTCAGAGTTTGCAAGTTAACTCTGTATGTTCCAACTTCTACCATGAAAACATATATTTGCATAGGCATATAGTCCATGTACATTTCTGCTCTTCTTCAGCAGAGTGCACTGTTTTTACATTTTTGAAGCTCAGCACATAACATGCAGTTTAACATAACATATAGTTTTCCTATATTTGTAAGACGAGCAATTAAACCATATTACTATTCACAAATAACAGAATTATTTACAAAATTCCAGATAGCTGGGCTGGCAGTCTCACAGTACCCATGATAACTTTTATTGAAAATAAGTATCTTGATTGAAGATGCCAGCAAAACAAAACAAAAACATTGTTTGCCATCTTGAACACCCAAACATAGTTTGGTAAGGTTTATTAGCAGTACTTATTGTATCTGCTTAGCGTGTTGAGTTCTCTTGATAGATGGGTTCATTTAATAAAATCTTCATTGTAATTCTTTAGCATTTAATGGATAGGAACTAGAATTTTCAAGTGTCTTCATTTAAGTAGAGGCACTAGACATGGTGCTTCTTTGCTTCTCTTTGTATTCACTATTTTTTTTTAACCCTTTTCAAGTAGGCTGAAGCAGATACAAAGAGGTTGCAAGTCTGTAGGCATTTACTTACAAGTTGGCAGTATACACTGATGACTTGATTGACAGATCCTGAAAGGGATTTGGAAGTAATATTTTAAGACCTTTGTCAGTATGGTAGAATTGGTGGATATCAGATAAAAATTTTGATAAGTTGTCAATCTCGCCTTCATTCTTGCTGGATGGGTTCGGAGCCGATCCTCGGCTCCGACTTGGCCACTTACTAAAGCTCGAGAGCTTATTTTACCGGCTTGAGGCAACCCTATATTCCATGATGCTAGGCGATAACTCCCCAGATCTCGTTTGCCGCTTTCGCTTGTGAGGTGCGTATTTTTACCGGTTCCTGGTAAGTAGTTCAGTCACCCTTTTGAGTTAATTTTTCAACCAGTTGACCTTTTTTTCAATAGTTAGCACTACCTTTAACTCTTTTACTGTTTTATACCTTCCCTTTTTATCCCTTATATCCCTCCCCCTCCACTCTTAGGTTAGGCCTTAAGCCTGCCCCTTTCCTAAATTTTCTTAGGGATCCTGTGGAGTGTTTGGGTGTGTCAGTATCCCTATTAACATTTTTATTGTTATTTTATAGTTTTTTGAGAGTGTGTGTTTTTTTCTTCTACCTTTGTGAACCCTCGACACTGTTATGTCGAAGGAACCAAAGGAAACTAAGTTCTCAGGCTTTAAGAAGTGTGACTCGTGCTGTCAGAAAATGTCTCTGACAGACAGTCACACTTCTTGTGTTTACTGCCTGGGACCCCTGCACCTGCAGGACTCTTGTTCTGTATATCATACATTCAGTCCAAGAGTCCTGCAGGAGCGCAGGAACAAACTTATACTGAGGGGCTTGTTAAAGCCCGAGGGCTCCCCGACTAAGTCTGCGTTGGGGAGGCCCTCGAAACCAGCAAAACCTTCAGCTCCAAGTAGTAAGCCTTCGGCTGCTGGCTCCTTGTCTCTGCCTAGATCGGCTCCGGCTGGAGCTGATCCCTTTGAGTCACAGGTTCCAGTCTCGGCACCACTCGGTGCCGATACCTCTGAGCCATGCTTTCACTGTCGGCTCCAGCTGGAGCCGACGTGTCCTTGGCTCCGTTGGCTCCATCTAAGAAGAGGTCAAGATCCCCTTCATTGGAGTCCATCCATTCGGCTCCAAGATCTCCCCTGCTCTCGGAGAGGAGCCATCGGAGCCAATCTTCTCGGTCGTCCAGACTTTCAGATCATGACCTTGAGATAGTGGTAAGTAGGCTGTTAAAGTCTCAGGCATTGGCCCAGATGATCTCTAGCCCGTCTCATCAGACGGTAGCTATTACAACTCCACCTAATTTTCCTCCTTTGACTCTCCCTCAGAGTTCGGAGCCGGAGCTCCTTGGAGCCATGACTGTTGTGGCATTGAAGCCGATACCTCCCTCTTTGGCTCTTTCGTCTTCCGCTCCAATCTCCTCCTTGATACCTTCATTGGACAGATCCGGGCGCCTGATCTCTCTCTCGTCGGCTCCGAGGGGGCGAGTGGCATCGGACCATTGTCCGACCCCATTCTCCCTCTCGGAGCGTCGGCGCTGGTGAGCTCGGCCCCGACATTGGCCTCGGAGCCTTCCCTGTCAGCGCGGCCTGGGGTTCCTACCTCTTTGGAGTGGGGGCCCTCTGGCCTTTCTGATAGGGGAGCCTTCGAGGTGATGAGGAGCGTACTAGCCCCAAGGCATAGTCAACAGTCAGCTCCATCAGCTCCTCCCACTGCAGTGTCTGCTGATGTCTCTTCCCACTCTCTTGCTCCCGGACCCACAGATCCAATGCCTCAGGTTTCCCCACTGGAAATTTCTTCCTCTTCCGAGGCTTCTCCTGACCTGTCAGCGGAGCCTCCATGTAAGAGGACATGTAAGAGGAAGCATGTGGACTCCCCTGAGTCCATTACATCTGACACTGACTTGGATGAGTCGGAGGGATCCCCAAAGTCCCCCTCTGAGGATGTCTCTTTGTCAGACATCCTAGAAATCCTAAAGCAGAGGAGGAACTGGTCTTCCCTTAATCCTTCCGAGGACGAGTCGGTGTACCTGGAGGCGTTTGGTTCTCGACCCTCCACCTCCAGGGTGTCTCCGCCTTTCAACCCCCTTATGGAAGTAGTGGCTCGGACGGCGTTGTCGGCCGGATTCAGTGGAACCCACCCCTCGGAGGCCATTTAAATTCATCACAGCACCAGTTGAAAAGCAATTCCTAACAAAAGGTGTACCGGCGGATGCCATGGTGGTGGCTGCAGCCACCAAGAAGGAACTAGCTGATCCTTCAGTACCTATCCATCCTCCTAATAAGGATTCTAGGACCATGGATAGGTACGGTAAGCAGATGTTTTCTTCAGCGACCTTTGCCATGCGGTTGCTGAATTGTGTCACTTCACCCGCCTTCAGAGAGATCTTCTCAAAGAGTTGGGTGAAGTCTTACAGGATCCATCAGCAGCTGGGTCCCAGGATAAAATAAACTCACAGCTTGGAACCCTGAACTCGATTGTTAACTCCTCCATGCGTCTAATTTCATATGCAGCCGATGGAGTGAGTAGGGCCGCGGGCACAGGAGTGGCCTTAAGGCATCACGCCTGGATGCGGCTGTGTAATTTCATGGACCCTTTCAAGGCGTCCTTCACAAATTCCCCTTTTGATGGTTCGGCTTTGTTCGGACCTCAAGTGAAAGACACCTTGACCAGATGCGAACAAGATGGCAAGACTCTTTCTGCTGTAGGAGTCCATTTCTCCACCCCTTCAAGACCATACCCTAAGGGTCAGAAGGGTGGGAAAATGTGGTTCCGCAAATCTCAAGGAGTCATGCCTGACGCAAGAGGTCAGTTTACCCCCAGAGGCAGAGGGGGTAACAACAACAGACGCCACCCTAGGGGCAGAGGGGGTCCTCAGAACCAGGGTAGCAGGGAGCCTCTCTCTGACAAACCCTTCCAGCATCCCTGAGATGTTGCCCGATTGTCCAACTTCGGAGGCAGTCGGGGGACGATTGTCACTGTACCCAATAGCCTGGCTTTCCCTTACTCAAGACAAATGGGTACAGTCGATCATATCCGAGGGTTGCAAAATTCCCTTTATCCAAACCCAAATTCAAAAGGGAACCCTTCCAGACGTTCCACCTGGTCTAAGTGAACTCGCAGTATCAGAAATATCAAAACTGCTAGCAAAAAGAGCCATCCAGCCAGTCCCAGCAGACCAACTAGGATCCGGAATCTACTCAAGGTTCTTTTTGGTACCGAAAAAGACAGGGGACTGGAGACCAATATTAGATCTCAGCAAACTAAACAAGTTTGAAAAGAGAACAAGATTCCGGATGGTCATGCTACAATCCATTCTGCCCTTTCTGGGTAAGGACAATTGGATGTGCTCCGTGGACCTTCAGGATGCGTACTATCACATCAAAGTTCACAGGCGCTCCAGAAGGTTTCTCTGCTTTCGGCTGGGGGCCAGTCACTACCAGTTCAGAGCCCTGCCCTTTGGTCTCACTACAGTCCCCAGAGTGTTCACCAAATGTATGGCAGCAGTTACGGCTCACGTGAGACGGCAAGGATTCCAGGTGTTTCCATATCTAGACGACTGGCTCCTCACTGCCACCACCAGGCATCAACTTCTCAAAGCCAGAGCTTACACCATTCACATTTGCAGAGGGCTAGGAATCTCTATAAATTTCGAAAAGTCTGCCTTGTCGCCTTGTCAGTCTATTACCTTTATAGGCACCAACTTGAACACCGTACAACTTTCAGCAAAGTTAACAGATCAAAGGGTCCTAGATATTCAAAACCACGTCCATGTTCTTCTTCAGAGCGACAAAATTCAGGCCAGGTATGTCCTAAAAGTATTGGGTCTTATGGCGGCCGCCATAACACTTCTTTCCCTTGCATGTTTTTACATGCGTCTTCTACAGTGGATGCTTTTCGCCCAATGGTCTGTAAAGCAACTCTCCATGCACCACAAGATCATGATAACTCCAACTTGCAAAAGTCATCTGTCCTGGTGGATATTGTCCCATCAAGGCAGACCCTTTGTTCCTCCTCCTCCGGTCGCTACGGTGACATCAGACGCCTTCTTGATCGGGTGGGGGGGGGCATTTTCAGGGCAGGATGGTCCATGGCACTTGGCAACCTTTCGAACGCCACCTGCACATAAATGTCCTAGAGACGAGAGCAGTGCTTTTAACATTGCAAGCCATCCACGACTCTCTTCCCCTAGGAACTATTGCAATCCAAACGGACAATATGTCCGTAGTGTGGTATATCAACAAGCAAGGTGGAACCAAGTCCTATCCCCTGTGTCGAGAGGCTCTCAGACTTTGGCAATGGGCGATCTCTTCTCAGCGGTTTCTGATAGCAATGCATATCCCCGGGAAGTCCAACATCATAGCGGACAGGTTGAGCAGAGCTATACTCATGCCACACGAGTGGTCTCTCAAACAATCAGTAGCATGAGAGATTTTTCAGAAGTGGGGCCTTCCTTGCTGTGATCTTTTTGCTACACCTCAAAACAGCAAATGCCCCGACTTCTTCACCCTCTTCCCCCTTCCAGGCCATCCCCTCAGGGACGCTCTAGTCCAAGATTGGCCTCGGGGACTTCTGTATGCCTTTCCACCCTTTCCTCTAATCCCACAAGTAATTCAGAAAGCAACCGCCTTGAGAGCCAAGTTGATTCTCATTGCCCCTTATTGGCCTCGACAGATATGGTTTCCGTCCCTACATCATTATCTTTTGGTACAGCCTTGGCATCTGGACCCAGCTCCAGATCTGTTGACCCATCAGTCGGGGCACCTGCACCAATCCCTACATTCTCTTAACCTCACTGCTTGGTTGCTCCACATCCGTCCTTAGCCAGGCTTTCTATGATTTCTAATCCCATCCGGGATATCATACTTGCTTCCCTTAAATCTTCCACCAGAAGGATTTACACTAGTAAATGGAAACGTTTCTCCTTCTGGGCAAAGGCAAGGAATATAGATCCCTTTACTGCCCCAATTCATTCGGTCTTAGACTTCCTAGCCGAAATTTTTCATTCAGGGTCTTCTGCCTCTACAGTAAATGTTCAGTTGGCAGCCATATCGAATTTTCATACAGGCTTATCGGACCACAACATCATGTCCAATAAGCTTTGTAAAGCTTTCCTTAAAGGTATATATTTACTTAAGCCTCCGATCAAAGACCCTCCACCTCAGTGGGATCTTAATTTAGTCTTAACATCCTTGATTCTCCTCCCCCTTTAAACCTGCGGTCTCCTGTTCATTGAAATTTCTTTCCTGGAAAACACTCTTCCTAGTCACCATTACTTCTGCTAGAAGAGTATCTGAGCTTCACGCCCTCTGCATTCGTCCTCCCCCATAAAGACAGAGTTTCTCTAAGGACTAATACATCCTTTTTACCCAAGGTGGCTTCGCAGACAAATTTAAATCAATCAATTGATCTCCCAGTTTTTTTCCCAAACTATACTAATAGAGCGGAGCAAAAGCTACATTATCTAGATGTTCACCGCCAGCTCCGATACTATTTGGATAGAACCAAACAAATAAGGAAGTCTGATCAACTGTTTTTATTGTACGCAGAAAATAAGAAAGGCCTTCCTGTTTCCAAGGTAACACTATCTAGGTGGCTGACTTCTGTGATTACATCTATTTATCAACTTACAGGCAGGGAATTAACTTCTAAGCCAAAAGCCCATTCAACTAGAGCACTAGCTACATCTACAGCTTTTCGAGCTAGACTACCAATAGACAATATTTGTGCAGCAGCCACATGGGCTTCTCCTCATACCTTTGTTTCCCATTACAAATTGGACATGGCCTCCAGGGACAGAGCAACCATTCTTAAGAGTCTGTTCCAATGAGCCACCCAGGATGAAGGTGCTAGGGACGCGGTCCCATCCAGCAAGAATGAAGGCGAGATTGACAACTTAACATTGAGAAGTTATGTACCTACAATAATGTTCCATGTTAGTTGTCTTCTCTCGCCTTCTTTCTTGCGTCCCACCCACCATCCCCCTAGCCTGGACAGACCGAGAAGATCTTCCCTTCCTTGAAGGGTCCTTTTATTCCCTTGTTCACCATCTAGGTGTCCTAGGATATGTATAGTGCAGATAATTATCTTTGGGGGTTTTTATCCCTCTTCCTCCTCCTTCCAGTTGGAGGATTTTGTTTTATTGGCCTATGCTAGGTTTTTCAGCTTCCAAACGAGATCTGGGGAGTTATTCCTAGCATCATGGGATATAGGGTTGCCTCGAGCCGGTAAAATAAGCTATCGAGCTTTAGTTAGTGGCCGAGTCGGAGCCGAGGATCGGCTCCGAACCCATCCAACAAGAAAAAAGGCGAGAGAAGACCACTAACATGGAACGTTATGGTAGGTACATAACTTCTCATTCACTTAGAGAACTGTGCAATGCTTTTCTTGTGTTTCAACTGCATCCAGAGCTATCCAAGCTAACAATATTGTCTTGATTTACTGCACTTGTACTGTTTATACAGTGATCACTACTGTTCTTAAACATTTTAAAGCATTTATTCAATTTTGTGACAAAAAATAGTAATTTCTATATTTGTTGGCTTTGCTAGTTCTTTGGACCTCAAAACTCCCTGCAAAAGGGTGAATTAGCCAGAGAAGTAGTTTGTTGTTTACTCTGCACTTAAGAGCTGCTTTTACTTTAAGAAATTCCATGATCATTCAGGTTGTGGCAGAAAGTGTTTACCTTGTCCCTCTGAGTTGGGAAGCGCTGCAGGAAGCTGAGTGTGGTTATTTATTGGCTATAGAGGTAATAGGAGTCAGTTTACAAACCCTTTTCTCTCTTATAAATCAGGCAAGTTTGCAAGGCTGTGTGTGTTCACTTACAGAGAACTCTGTAATGCTTTTCCAGTATTTCAACTGCATCTAGAGCCTTCAGATGATGATTTTAAAATGGATGTGAAGAAGTTTGAATGTTATATACTGTAAATGAAAGTGCTTATTGTTTGTATTTTTAACAGAGTATTGTTAAATTGCAGGCAGTTATTGCCTTTATAAGGTTTTTATTATTAAAACGCTGAATTCTGCTACAGTTTGGTTCAATTACATATTTGTATCTAGAGCCACCCAAGCCAAGATAAGAATATTTTCTTTATTTGCTGCAGTTGTACTTGTTGTATACAGGATCACTATTTTTTTCAGCATTTTTAACGCATTAATTTAATTTTATGGCAAAAAATAAGTAATTTCTGTGTTTGTTGGCTAGTCTAGTTCTGTGTGCCTCCAAATCTCATTACAGAAGGGTAACTTAACCAGCGACTTAGTTGTTTGGTAGTTGTTTTTTAACCTGTACTTGAGAGCTGCTTTTGCTGTGCTTTTGCATTAAGAAATTGCAGGATCCTCCATCTTGTGGCTGAAGGTCTTTACCTGGTTTCTCTGAGTTGGGAAGCACACCAGGAAGCCCAATTTGTGGTTGATTTTTGGCTAGAGGCCAATGGGGACAGTTTTCAAGTTTGTTTTTTTCTGCAATAAGTCAGGCAAGCTTTTATAGAGGTGCCCACTGGGCAGTGGCAGTTAGCAGTTACCTATATAGTAGCAAACACTTAGACAGTAAAATTTCCCTGTAAAGTTAGGATTAGTTCCAAAACCTGTTAAACAGTGTGGCATTGTGTAGAAATAAGCTTAGAGCAGCAAGTTTGTGCATTGAATAGCACTACCATATCGTAGCATTGTATGACATTTTACCCTTAATCCCAGAAACTACTGTAAGAGACCCTTGTTAAAACCCAGTCCTTAATCCTAAACAGACTACACTGTTACAGGACAAGAGCACATGCATATGCAGTTTCCAAATGCCTCTGTGGTCACCTTGGTAGATTCGGGCATTGTAAGACAATGCAGCAGTTGTCTCATGTTCTCAGACAACCAGTTAATTATTAAAAAAAAAAATAACACGGTATGCAAAATATATAAATACACAACTTCCTTGGAGGCAAAAATCTTGCATGCAAGCAAGTTTGTCAAGAATACCCACACTACATCACCTCACACACACTGCTCACCACACGCACTCAGGAATCACCAAAGGCAACACCAAAAATGTCTCATAAGCCTACATCCAGTGGTCCCCCCAGAGCAAAGCCCATAAGGCACATATATACAAGACAATCATAAGGCCTTCTTTAGCTATGTTAGAAACCTGGGAGGAAACTCCCAGATATGCTCAGAGCTAGTTCAAAATGATGTGAAGATTACTGATCCTACAGACATTGCCAACATACTGGCTGACAGGTTCAGTGCAAACTTCTCCCTCCCCCAAAGGAGAGATATCTATACCAAACGATTGCAGCCCCCCAAACATCTCCAGCGCCCAAGTGAGAACTGCTCTCTCCAAAGCAAAAAACACAGCATCCATGGGACCTGATGGTGTCCCCGGCTGTGTGCTCCATGAACTCAATGAGGAATTAAACCCACAGCTAGGACAGCTGTTTAATCAAAGTCTTACCTCTGGATACGTACCCAGGAGTGGCGCACTGCAACTGTGGTACCACTTCACAAAGGCGGTGCCTCCACCGACCCTGGAAATTACCGCCCATTAGCTTGACAAGCCTTATCTGCAAAGCCATGGAGAGGATCATAATGGACCTCATAAATAAAAACATAGGAATTTGCAGACTTTGGATCCAACCCAGTTTGGCTTTGTCAAAGGCAGATCATGCCTTTTAAACTTGGTTGACTTTTCAAACAGTCACCAAAGCCATTGATGAGGGAAAGGCAGTCCATACAGCCTACCTCGATCTGGCTAAGGCCTTCGATACAATACCCCACTCGGGTATCATTGAAAAACTCATCAGCTTAAATGTCAACCCATACATCACAAGATGGGTTGCAAACTGGCTGAGTGACAGAACCCACAGGGTCAGAGTTGCTGGCGCCATGTCAGACTCAAAGCCTGTCACAAGTGGTGTCCCACAGGGCTCAGTCCAGGGCCCACTCTTGTTTGGCATCTACTTTTCCAAGTACAAGCAAACACAGGAGGGTTATGGCTGACAAAGTTTGCAGATGACTGCAAACTGGGCCATAGTAGAAAACACATCTGATACAGATATCCTTCAGAAGGGTCTCACAGAAATGGATAACTGGTGCCAGAGCCACGGCCTAAAGTTAAATGCCAAAAATGCATAGTCATACCCTTCGGGAAAAACAAGGTTACCCCTAGCTACCAAATAGGTGGCAATCCACTGAGCACAGAAGAAGTTATCAGGGACCTGGGGACCCAGGTTGATAGTAGTCTGTCATTCGACACCCATGTAGCTAAAGTAGTTAGGAAGACCTTCTACATTGCCCACCTTATCATGAAGGGATTCTCATCTAGATCAAGGGAGGTCATAGTCTCCCTTTACTCATCACTCATCAGACCAATGATTGAGTACAATGCCCCATTCGGAATGTATCTGACCCGACACTTGCAGCAGCTGGAGAGGCCACAAAAGTTCCTCACCAAAAGGATAAAGGGTCTCAAAAATCTGTCCTATGCTGCCCGACTGAAAGAACTCCAGCTCTATTCAGTCGGCTTGCTCAGAGGTGACCTTTGCCTAACATACAAGGCCATGTCAAACCCAGATTTGATGAATATGCTTCACCTCAAAAAATCTAGATCCATCAGAGCCACAAGGGCAGGAGACTTGAACCTTGACACGGCTATTAATAGGACGTGCTGGAGGGATAGATTCATCACCCAAAGACTCCCTATGCTGTGGAACAAAATCCCGGTACATGTGAGGCAGAGCACCTCGCTGGCCTTGTTCAAGAGAAATCTTGACCAATGGATGGGAGATCACAGATATACCCCAGGGATAACCTCAGTGTCACTGCTCGACAGAGGCACAGCAAAATAATGGGTATAGTTCCCCATACTAAAGGGGTGGCGCAAGCCACAAAACGATGGGCTAGGCTTGTAAATGCCCTCGGACAGATAGCCTAGTATGAACCTATGAACCTATGATATACTTTACCTAATACTGTTGTCACTGGGGGCTCCATTGTGGGAGACGCACATGCCCCACTCACCAGGTTAGACAAGGGGAAGAGAACGGTTATTTGGAGACAGGATCCACAATATCATGCACGCACTCAAGTTACTGCACCTGAAGTACCAATATGATTTTGTCATAGTCCATGTAGGTGTAGATGTCCCGAGACTTACCTTAGTGGACTATATGAAGAAAGACAAAAATTAATCTCTCAGAATATGTGTGACAGATAGGTATGAGACTTGCATTCTTCCTTCAACAAAGCTGATTCCACAGAATGAACATAAAATGATTGATTTTAATAATTGGCATAGTTTCTGGTTACACTCTGTGGGATCCAATGTCTGTCAGCATGGGATGTCATGGTCAGAAGACCATGTTGCTTTGCCAAGGATGTGCTGCACCTGTCCCCTCCCCAGGCTTTCAGACATTGGGTAAATCTTCATCAGCTCCTTAGAGTGCTTTTTAGGTAACACCAAAAAGCCAAAACTACCAACATAGTAAAAAAGTCTACAAGCACCTTAAGGTGTTAATGCTCAATGCTCGGAGCCTAAGCAGAAAACTCTATATCGTTCAAGCTCTCCTCACTCTGGAGAATGTAGATATCTGTGCCATGACTGATACTTGTGTAAAGCAATAGAAAGTATTCCAGAAGTGCAAGGCTACAGGGCCTTCCACACATTTAGACCAACAAGAGCACAGACAAGGGACAAAGGTGGATGGTCCCTCAGCATATCATGGCTAGCAATAGGTCACCATCTTTGCCCTTAGTTTCACAACTCTTACCAAAATATTAGAGGTGCTCACCATCCAACCATACACTTTATTCATGGGTAACTGTAACTTACCTCTCTACAGATGCTTCCTCAAACTACCAGACACAATGCTTCTTGGACTTTATTAACACAAACACCCTGGAACAGATAGTGTACTCTCCAAGCATAGTATCAAACCTAGTGGATCTGGGACTTAATCAGCATGGGAGAGCATTTCACTAGTTGAAATACCCACAAAGGTTTCTCACCAAGAGAATTCAGGGCATGAGTATCATGTCCTACACCGATCACCTAAATACTCTGTGTATTTATTCTCCTACAGGCTGCTGAGATGGGATCTTTGCCTGATTTACAGGGCTTCCTCAAACCCAGCCCTGATGGATTAGTTGCACATACACAAAACAAATGGCACGAGAAACAATAAATCCAGGGAACTGAACTTCACTTATGACATAAACAGAACATTGTAGAGAAGGAGATGGGTCTCAAAGGATGCCCACACTATGGAATAGGCTCCCCATCCATGTAAAACAAAGTTAATCCTTGATCCTATTCAGACAAAACCTTGACAGTCTCTGGAATAGGCTCCCCATCCATGTAAAACAAAGTTAATTCCCGATCCTATTTAAACAAAACCTTGACAGTCAGATGGCAAATCTTAAATTTATCCACAGTCTGGCCCCCATGTCCTGTATGGACAGAAGCTGTCAATAAGAAAAGTATTATCCTAACTAACACCCCCCAACAAATCCTAACTTACCTCTCTGCTAACATGCCCCCCCCCCCATTTAGATGCCCTTGAGGCTTGGGACCCAAAGGGTTTGCAGTGTGCGGCTAGGCTTATAAGTACCCTAATAACAATGTATAAACATACAAAACACTAATTCAGAAGTTTTGCAGAGAATTAGTTTACAAGGATCAATTAATGATAAAAGGCAAAAAGTAGTGATGTGGGAACAATATATGGACAGAGGTTTAGACTGTTGTATAAAGAGAGAATTGTACAATAAAGTAATAGATACATTAAAAGTTTTTAAATTATACACAAGTCAAAAGGATGAATAGCCAACATAGTTTCTTTGGTGAGTAGAAGATAGACAAAAACATCTAAGTAAAAAAGTAGTCCTAAGTAAACTATCTAAAATATTAAAAGAAGAAGGTGGCAAAAAGATAAGTTTAGAATTGTTGTGGAAGAAGAATTAAATGCTTCAATTTTAGATGCAGATTCTAGCCACCAGAGGTGATGTAAAAGTAAGGAACTTGATATTTTTAATTGGAAATACCTCTTTAAATATTTTTACGCTCCGGCAGGACTGTCTAGAATGCATTTGAATGTTACAGCCTTTTGTTGGAAATGTGATACTGATTTAATATGGGATTTTATACATACTTTTCAGCAGTGGTCTAATTTTAAGGAGGAAATGCATAACTTTTCTAATGTTATTTGGCCTGGAAAAGTGGTAACACAGCAACTAGCCTAGATAATAATTTAGATAAAATAGAGGGAATAATGAAAGGGGCAAGGGATTTGTTGGATTTATTTCTAGTTGTGAAGACAGCAATCACTAGAAAGGGGAAAAGAAAGGAGTCACATAAAAAAGACATAAAGCAAATTATAAAGAAAATAAAAGAAATGGAGCTTAAGAGACTTCCACAATGGCTTCACACTGATCAACAGTTTGGTTTCACGTCTCCCAGTTTGGAAATAGAAATTCAGACAAAAGGGCCACCAAAACTGTTAATTTGGGTAAAATTCAGTTGCAGGTTAGCAAATAAACTGCCTTAATTCCAGCAAAGAAGAAATTCAGAGAACCTGAGAGAAAAACAACCAGAAAAGGTGAACTGTCTGGGAAGAATCCTCTAGCTGTTCAGCAAGAGCATTTCAAGTTTCAACTTTGGTAGATTTATTTATGTATGTATTTATTTATTTGACATTTGTTTACCGGGAAAGTCTTATGGGGTATGATCCTATTTTTAGACGAGGCACAGGGAGAAAAGCAGAATTTAAAAAATGAACAATGGCTACAAATATTAAGACAATAACAAAGTAGTACAATATGTGAAATATGATAAAAGAAAAATAAGCAAAATATAAAGGCAAGTGATAAAGTTGACCATACATTATGTACAAGATAGAAGAGAGTTCCTAATGTGCATGTTACATAAAGATGCTTGAAAAAATGTATAACAGAATAAGTAAAAGCAAAAAAGTGCAAATACAAAACAAAAAACAAAACGGCACACACTGAGCTGGAAGTCCAGGAGTTAAATGATATCACCAAATGGGTTTAACATGAAAAGTTTTATTCAAAACTCAAGGATCCACACTGTATACACAAGCTTTCATCCCTTCTCAGTCAAGAACTTCTTCAAAGTAAATCAGTTTGTAAAAACCACATCATTTAAATAGTTAAATAGTAATAGTAATCAATCCTAAACCACGCCCCCCTTTTTTACATATCTAAATCAGTATACCTAATAATACAAATTAATGATTGCTTTTCACGTGCATGTTTATTTAAAATTAAAAGCTCTGGAAAGATGAGTATTATAGTGTTTTATATAAAAGTATTTTATTACAAATCGGATGTTTTAGATTTATTATTTGGTTATGTATTGTATTTGCATTTAATTATTAACATATATTTATTATTAGGTATACTGAATTAGATATGTAAAAAAGGGGGTGTGGTTTAGGATTGATTACTTTTACTATTTAACTATTTAAATGATGTGGTTTTTACAAACTGATTTACTTTGAATAAGTTCCTCACTGAGCAGGGACGAAAGCTTGTGTATGCATGTTAAACCCATTTGACGATATCATTTAACTCTTGGACTTGCATCAGCTGTTCTCCAGCTCTGAGAATAAGTAATAGGTTGTAAAGGTCATATAGCCTTTCTGGCAGGAGAACTAGATAGTAAATTTCAGTCAAATTCTAGGACAGAGAAAGGGTAGTGTAAGAATATAAAGAAAGGACATTAGAATGTTAAGGAATTAAAGAGAGGTGAGGCTAGAAAGTAGGTAAAGCAGGAAGGGAAGTAGAATATATCAAGATAAAGTTTATTAAGAGTGGTGAAGAAGGAAATAGAAAAGAGTACTAAGATGGCGAGGAGCATGGGCAGGTGCAGTTGTTAGTTAGATATTCTTTCAGCCTAGACTTGAAGGAGTAGTGGGGTATAAGTCTGATTGCTATTCCATGATTTGGCAACACAGTGAGAGTAGAGACTAACCCTGTTAGATCTTTGAGGTTTGTAGATAGTAGATACCCGTGACAGGAGCGTAGGTCACAAGATAGAATATAGTGTGAAAGAAGTGGTGATGTAGTTTGCGAAAATGAGGAGTTGTACAGTAATTTGTGAGTTAATGTTGCTTGATTAAAGGTGAGAAGGTGGGGTACTTCAAGCCAATTTAGGAACTTGAGAGTAGATTAATGGTGAGAGTGGTGGGCCTGCCCGGTGGCAAATTTAGCTACTTTATTATAACATTGACTAAGTTTTGCTTTGAGGGAAGAGTGAAGACTGGTTAGGATAGGTGAAGCGTATAGAAAGGAGGGTAAGAGATAGGTGGTTGCAAGGGTTACTCTTGTGGAGTTGGAGATGTTCCCAGCCCTATACATCGTACCCAATTTTTGATTAGTTTTTTTATGATGTTGCTGATATGTAGGTCAAACTTAAAATTGTTGTCAGTAGTTACACCTAAGAGTTTTGTATGTGAAACCACATTGATTAAAGTATTGTTCAGAGAAGTGATAGCAAAGTTAGAGGTATCTGGAGAAAAGTGTTAGTGTAGTTTTTTGGGTTCAGTAGTAAGTGGTCGTTGGTGAGCCAAGACTCAATGGATTTGAATGCTTCTTGCATTAAACTCTGTAGATGAGAGAGAGTCCTGGCAGAGCAGATTAATTTAGAGTCATCAGCATATTGAATTAGGGTGTCTTGTTTGCTGGCAATGTTAAGTGTGTGAGTCTTTCGGCTTTTCCCGGTTAGGGTTCGCCACAGCGTAACTCCAGTCCGCTAATGATTGGCAGTAGATTTTTATGTGCTGGCTTGCCGGGCCTAACGCACAACCTTCAACGAAAGAACGCCCATTCATGCATGTCGCCACACAGAAGATGCTCTAACTGAGAATCGAACGGGCAACGTCTAACTGTGAGGTGACAGCGCTACCGCAGCACCACCACCAATATTAAGATGGTTAATAAAAATGTTGAAGAGAAGTGGACGTAGTATTGAGCCTTGGGGTATCCCACTGCTAACAGGTAAGTAAGGAGAGAAGTTAGAGTTCCATTTGACAGACTGATATCTGTTGGAGAGATAGATAGTGAACCATTGTAAGGATGCTTTGGTTAAGCCCAGAAGAGATAGTTGGGATAACAGTTAGGGGTGGGAGACAGTATCAAAGGCTTTAGATAGATCTAAGAACAGAGAAGAGACAGTTCCCTGAGTCAAGAGCTTTCTTAACTGTGTCAGTAAAGGATAGTAGAGCAGTGATAGTGCTGTGTGCTGGTCTGAATCCATGTTGGGCGGGTGAGAGAAGATTATTGTCAAGTAGGTATTGAAGTTGTTTATGGAAACATTTTTCTAGCATTTTTGATAGTGGTAAAAGAATAGCAATTGGCCTATAGTTAGAGATTTCTGTGGCGGTGTCATCTTTGTGGAGAGGAAGGATGAAGGATTTTTTCCACAGGGAGGGGACATAAGACTCCTTGATGGATCTATTAATGATTATTGAGACAGGGTAGGCAACTGAGTCAGCAGACAGTTTTAGAAATTCATTATAAAGATTGTTAGCAGAGGGGGAACATGGCCAGAATTTGCACAGGAGGGATTTGATAAAGGAAGTAGAAATCAAGTTTAAGGGAAAATGTGGAGTGAGAGATACAGGAGGCTGAGAGAGGGTAGAGGGAGATGGAGGGGAATTAGTTAGTGATGGGAAGCTATGTTATCAATGAAGTAAGAGTTAAACTGAGACTCTATGTCAGGGAGGTACTAACACAAGATGATTGGGGGAGGACTGACTTCCTGGGTTTAGCATTTTTTTATAGTGTGCCAAAAGGTTTTTGGACTGAATTTGTGCTAATCTTCTGGGATTGCATACAACTGTTTTTTGTCTAAATTAACCTGTTTCTTTACAAGGTTACGTAGTGCTTTGAAATGCTGTAAATTACTGTGAATCTTACATTTTAGGTAAGTTGTCCAAGCCTTGTCTCTTTTTTGCATAAGTGATCTGATATAGACAGAAAACCAAAAAGTATAGCTGGTTGTTGTTTGTGTTTCACTGTTGCAGTCATCACACTTGGTTTATCTGCCTGCAGGTAGCCCTCAGGCGGCCCGGATACCACAGTCTTGGGATTTCTGCGTCTGATGCTGTTGCTTCTTCCATGACGTCAGATAGTCAGGGGTATAAAACATGCAGCCAATGCCATTACATTAGCTTTTCGTACCACGCAGGAGCCCGAAGCAGAAGCAGTTCACAAGTTCTGGTCGGCCGCTACCTGAAATTTTCATTTTTCAAGTTTCAAACCTGAAGACTTCTAAAGCTAAGTACCCCGTCGGGATTCTTTTTTCTTGCTCTAACCGATGTCAGAAAAAGTTAACAATTGTCTTGCCTGTGGAAAGCAAATACCTCACAGAGATTTTCATTCTTACTGCATCACCTGTTTAGGCCCAGACCACGACGTCCCTCGCTGTCGGTTTTGTGCCTTGTTTCACTCCCGAACTATTCATCGTCAGGCTATCTTTGTTGCTAAATTCTTTCGCTCTCGTTCTCCGTATTTTGAAATGGCTTCAATAAGCCACCCGACTACCGATCTTCCAAAAAAGTAAGGATAAAGATAGAGACAGACCGCATAGGTCCAAAACTGCCGCCGATGCTTCCGTTAAGCTAGTCGCCAGTCTGCCGGTACTCAGTGAGGTGCCTTTGCAGCCCCTGATACCTGCTTCTACAGATAGATTTGCAGGCCTCTGCTGAAACCCATTCGGAGTCCGGTATGCCTCGAGATGCTTCTTTGATTATGGAACCTGCGGATGTCTCTACCTTGGATGGGTCCAGAGCCGCTGTGCAGGCACTGGCTTCTGTGGGTGTATTCCGACCTTCCAATGTTCGTATTAAACTGACTACTTCATTTCAGAATAAAACAACGGAGTTTCTCAGTCCCAGAGTTCGCACTACGCCTAGAAAACCAAAGACCAAAGTGCATGCTCAAGCTCCCATGCCACAGAAACAAATGTTTAGAATGGCTGAAGACCTTATAACTCTAATTAGGGGAAGCCAGCCTTCCCCTTCTAAAAGACAAATAATTGCTTTCCCTTTTGATTCAACAGACCATGAGTCCGATGACTCTGATCCCTCTGATTACCAGGACATACCCCTATCTACCTATGAGGATTCAGATGCAAAGGATTCCATTCCCTCTGCCTCCCCTCCAGAGGACTTTTCTTTTGGTGAAACCTTGCATACCTTAAGAGAGCATTTCCACTGGGAATGCTAGGATTACCCACAGTCCAGAAAGAGACTCAGAGAATTTTTAGACACCTCAGCACAGGCCTCTAGCTATGCCACCTGTCCTGGATATTGTAGATGATGTTTTCATGGAATCCAGTCTTACTCCTGATACTTTACCACCAGCTCTTAGAAAGCCTGACAGGTACTACAGCGTACCTGACTCTCACAAATTTCTCTTTAAGAATCCCACTGCGGATCCAGAGACCATTTCCCGGGGACCTAAAGGTATTAAGGCTACTACAGCCAAAAATCCTACCCCTTTGGACAGGGATTTGAGGGCTTTGGACAGATGGGGCAAGAAGGTATTTACATCTAAAACTCTTGCCATCAGGGCTTTAAATTGCCAGTTTCACATGTCGAAGTACCAGCAGCATATTATGGAACTACTTAAACAAAAAATGTTGTTGCTTCCAGATTTTGCAGAAAATAAAGATTTACAAGAGTTACTGCACTGTGCAAACCAAGTCAGTAAACATACTTTGCAGTGTGGTTTTGATGCCTTAGAAGCATCTTGCAGGGCTGCTGTCACTGGGTCTGTCATGCCTGGCTGAAGGAACAAATCTTGCCAGACCATGTCAAAGCAAAATTACTAGAAGCTCCATTAAACCAGGAACGTTTGTTTGGCACAAAAGCAGAAGAGGTTCTTAAAAAGATGGAGGAAAAAGCTAAATCTATGCAAACTGTTAAAGTTTTCTTACAAGTACAGCCACTTAGGTTCAGTA
This sequence comes from Protopterus annectens, assembly GCF_019279795.1. Taxonomy (NCBI): domain Eukaryota; kingdom Metazoa; phylum Chordata; order Ceratodontiformes; family Protopteridae; genus Protopterus; species Protopterus annectens. The sequence continues at coordinate 1,309,206,610 of NC_056726.1, forward strand.
GGCATTGGCCTTCAAAAAACTGGTCCTTTCCAGTCCCTACCAGGTCTTCTCAGCCCAGACCCAGGATCAACAGACCACCAAGGCTTACAATCTCAGGGTATGCAGAGATCTAAACAATGGAGTGCTCCCCCCTCAAAAACAGAGAGTGGTAAGCCACCTCCTTATGGAAAAAATTCACAATGACTTGTCTATCAAAAATTCACAATGACTTGTCTATCATCCTTCCCAGCCATGCCCAAGTACTTGCACCCCTAGGAGGAAAACTCACCCTGCATGCAAAAAATTGGATGTCCAGTACCCAGGACCGATGGGTCCTAAACATTGTATCCCAGGGATACAGATTCTACTTCCATTCACTGCCCACCCCAAGCGGGTTGCCAGACCTTCCTCCAAACCAGTGGGCAGAGGCTCAAAAGCAAGTACTTTCTCTTGTCAGTGTCAGGGCTATTCAACCTGTTTCAATAGAGCAAAGAGGACAGGGTTTCTACTCCAGACTATTTCTGGTGCCCAGAAAAGAGGGCTCTTGGAGCCCTATCCTGGACCTGTCCATTCTCAACACCTTCTTGGTGGTCCCAAAATTCAGAATGCTTACACCACAACAGCTGCTTCCTGTGCTAGCCAAGGACTCCTGACTAGTCACCCTAGACCTAAAAGAAGCTTATCTGCACATCCCCATAAGGGAATTTTGCAGGAAATTTCTACGTTTCAGGACAGGCTGTATGCATTATCAGTTCTCTGCACTTCCCTTTGGCTTATCTACTGCGCCCAGGGTATTCACAAAGTGCCTGGCTCCAGCCGTTGCATACTGCAGGCAGAGAAATATTCAAATTTGATTCAGGTGGACAGTCAGGAATTGCTACTTCAGCACCTGGCATTTGTAGAGAGACTTCTAACTTTTCTGGGGTACATCATTAACGAAAAAAAATCACATCTGGTGCCCAGTCAAAAGATTGTATTCCTGGGAGCAAGCTTGAACACAGCTTCCCAGATGGCATTCCTTACTCCAGAAAAGCAGGTTTATTTGACAAACTACTTCAAACTAATGGCCACTAGAACCCAGCTGTCTGCAAGAAAAATACTGCAAGCCCTAGGGTTCATGGCCTCATGCATTCTTCTAATTCCATATGCAAGTCTGCATATGAGGAAACTTCAGTGGTACTTAAAAAGTCTCTGGTGCCAAGATTCTCAATACCTGGAAACAATTATTCCTATCATTCCTTGTCTAAGGGCAGAGTTCCTTTGGTGGGCAGAGGCTTGCAACCACAACAAGGGACTCCCTTTCACTCAACCCCTCGCCGCCCAAACCCTGACAAGGCACCTCAGACTATGCATGGGGGCTTACATGGCTGGCAAATGCATTTAAGGCCTGTGGCTAACCTGGTGGTGGTTAGAGATCAGGCTTGAACCCTGTACCGTGAGTGTAGGTAACAAGAGCCTAAATTCCCTACCCACCACCATTTGTGAAGATTTCTGCCTCATATTTTGTTCTGTGCTGTTCCTCATAACATCTGTGGTTTCTGAATGTTTAAATCATTAGGTATTTGATGGTGCAGTGGTAGCATTGTTGCCTTACAGCTATAGGTTCACTTGTTTGTTTCTTGGCTGGGGTGCCCTCTGTATAGAGTCTGCATGTCCTCCCTGTGTTTGTGTGGGCTTCCCCTTGTGTCCTTCTATGTTACAAAGACGTGTCTGCATTATTTCTCCCTGAGCCTCTGCTGAATATTGTTTTTTTGTCCAAGTCAGACTTTCTTGGTTAACAAATGTTAAATAAAACTGACAGGCATTTGAATTTCAGACTTCATATTCTTTAGAAAGTACGTAGTAACACAAATCCTTTTATTCTAGCAATTTTCTAAGTTTAGAAGATGAAATTTGTCCCTATTTTTGGGATTGTATTCCCCCATTATTGGCTTTGTCCAGGTTTTTTGTGCCAAGGTTGAGAGCTATGGTGAGAACTGAATCCACTGAATATGTTTGAGGGCTGTATTCCCCCATTACTGGGTGTGTCCAGGTGTTTTGTGGTAAGAGGTTGACAGCTATGGTGAGAACTGAATTCACTAAATGGTGGCCATTTAAGTTTCAGTCTTCCTCTCTTTCACAAAACAGCTGATTTGGCATAGTTGTATGTTAATGAGTGTTTTGCACAGGGACCTGGGATCAAGACTGGGCGGTAAAATATGTAGTAGTAACACAGCATTTTTTTTTATTGTAGCAACTTTCCAATATTATACAAGCAATGTTTAATGTATCCCTTGTTTTGGGGCTTTTGTCCCCCCCAATAAGTTTTGTCTTTTTCCAGATTTCTTGTGCTGCGAAGTTGAGAGATGCAGTTGGGTATCGAGTAGATTTTACAAGGAGGTGCAGGGAAGGGAAGTTTGATGCTGCTTATGCTGAGTCTGCTTGCATTGTTAATAGCACAACAGGTAGTGTACTTGCTTTTGATGCAGAAGGCTGTGGGTTCTACTCTCACATGGGGTGGATGCTGCCGTACTGAGAATGTCCTCTTTGGCGAAGATACCTAGTAACTATGAACCTGTTATAAGTTTGACATCCATTTCCTATTGCAATATTACTAGCGTATTTTTTTTTTAATGTAATATAGGCAATTTATTCCTCAGTGGTAATGGGCACTTTATTTATAGATGGAAAAAAAATGAAATATAATGTTGTTTGCTAGCAGCAACCTCATCATTAGTTACAGATCTCTCTAATGTGGAATTATTTAGATGACTTACTTCTGCAGAGATTGTGCATATTTACTGATACTGGTGGATTGTATAAGTCTGAGTAGACTTTTTTATGATGGAAATGTTCTCAGTTGGGCAGTTTTGTCATTATTGGTGCATGCACTTTGTTTCATTGTTTAGTGGAAAAATGTTCAAAACAAATTTAAAACACCTTTTAACAACTGTAGTGTATTATATAAGGAATATAATTTAATACAGTCAGGAAGGTGCATCACACAACACGTGTGTTTTGTGTGCAAGGGGCCTATCGTTTGAAAACAGCCCAAAGTTAATCTTTATACTACCCAAATGTGTTTTCTTTGAATGTGGATTTCAATGCTGTTTCAATGAATGTAAGTTTGAAGGGCAGAGTTTTAAAGCTAAGTCTATTTTCATTGTGAGACTGCACTGCTTTGTTCAGCAGATGTCTTAGTGTTTGTGCTGTAAAATACAAAATAAAACTCAAATGAAATCCAAATCATCGTAGAAGTAACGCAGTATGCACATTGCAGTGTTTATGGTAAATGGGGCGAAATAGCCAAGTAATGGGACATTGGAATGGCTGCAGGGGGTGGCTCCATTCGACCATGATTTTGTGAGGGGGAAGGATGGCAAACTCAAAGCCCTGGCTCGGCTGAACTATACCTCTCAACTGTCCAGATATTTACAGAATTAATAGCTTTTTGCTTCTTATTTTTGTTTTGTTCCTCATAAAATTTGTTGTTTTCTGGCAAATTATTTAGGAATTAAGTCACTAAATAATGACAGACATTGAGTTTCAGGCTTCATAACCTTCAGAAAAATGCATGCTAAAGAAGCAAGACCTGTTGTTCTATCAACTAAGTTTATACAAGAGCAATTTTAGTACTGTTTGTATGTTCCCCCAATATATTTGCCCTTGTCCAGATTTCCTGTGCGAACAGGTTGAGAGGTATGTGCAAATTGCTTTATAGAACTGGGCATATCCAAACCTCTCAACTGTCCCTGATTTTGACTCAAAGTGTTGCTGCTTTCCCTCTAGTAATCCCTCTGCAAAAAAGTGCAGGGTTTATAATTAATAAATAACTGTAATAATCAGAGTTATAGATTACTTTTATTTCAGAAATGCATGTAGATTCATTTATTTTGTCAGCTGCTCAAGCTAACAGTACTAATATTAAAAAGTGTCCCTTTGACATGTTCCCAGCTGTACTGTGTGACTATTTTATATGTTTGCATCACATTTTTGGTCCATTGTTCATAAAATTGTGGTTTTCTGGCAAATTAGTGGCAAATCATTAAAGACTGAAGTAAGAAAATAATGACAGACATTTGAGTTTCAGATTTCATACCCTTAAGAAAATTCATACTACTGCAAGACCTACTATTATATTAGAAAGTTTATAAGAGCAATCTTTAAATATTGTCCTTATTTTTGGGCCTTTGTCCCACTTCTCTGTATGGCTTTGTCCAGATTCCAGATTTCTTGCTCTGAGGTTGAGAGGTTGACAAATGTGTCAGGGCCATTGCAGTCAGCCAGAGACATTTCAAGTTGTGACATACTTGTTGCACCCCACTCCCCCATATAGTGACTCTGGATGTATCCAGGCAAGGCAAGGAGCAGTTATGCAGTGTAAGTGCGCAGAGTACTACAGTGGCTTTTCATCTTTCCTTGTTTGATTTTGCAGAATGTTCTGGTTTTCTGTCATATTTTTATACTGTTGATTATGTTTTTTATTATTCAGAAAGTGCCCGTTGCTCTGTGTTTAAGTAGCAATGCTTTCATGACCATCCAGGTAAGCTTGTCTGAGATTGTAAGATGCAAGTAAGCTTACTGTTAAAGAATTACCACCATTGAAAGCCTTTTTGTTGTTGCCATGCAGAGAATACCTACATAACTAGATAACATGTAAGCCTTGGGTTTTGAAATGCATATGACAGTATTTGTAATAAAGGACAGAATTACAGTATTTTAAGAAGCTCATTACCTTTGTTGGAGACTTGCAGTCATCTTTGCAGGCTTTACCCATAAACTAAACAGAATGCCAATCTATCATGTCTGGTCCATAACCTGTGCAATTATCCTTTAATCAGTTTATATTGAGCATGTTTCTTGTTTGCTGTTCATTTTTTACTTTAGCCATGTTTTCCCAATGAAACAAGTATATAGTTGTTGTCAGGCAACAGGTATTTTTTGGATAAGAAACATTTTTACAAGTGGGGGTATCACAGAGATTGCTATTTTCAGCATGTTACTTGGTCCTTTTTATAACACTGAATATAAATTATAATTAGAACTGTAGTGCAAGGAGAAGTGGTTTGAGTTGAGTGCTGCTTGTTTTTCTTGTACTTGATTTTGACTGGCATTCCAGTAATGTATTTAAAAAGTAATTTATTTTTTCATGCCTCACAGCCTTTTTGTCTCCTTCTAGATATTAAGTAAGCTGTCATGCAGCCAATGCATTGAAATGTTTTTTTTTCTTCTACACTTCACATTGTCTTGATTGGACTCTCATAATGACAGTGTGGCACCCAGGGCAGTGTATTGAATTAAAGTTCCAGTTTTTGTGGTTTTGAGCATAGCTCCTCCCCTTTCTAGTTGACCACACCCCTTTCCATTAGCTCCACCCATTCAGCTGTCTCATGCAGCCCTCCTTCAGTTTGAAGTCATCAGCAGCCACTGAATTCTAGTTGTACAGATGGGGTGGTGATCAGTAATAGAGGCTGGAAGTGTTTTGGATTGAGAGAAGTTGTTCGGATGGGAGACCAAAATCCAATCAATTATTGAGCCGTTTTGGTTTGCGGAACCAGTAAAGGTTGGGTGAGTAATTAGTTGAGAAAATCCAAATAGGTTTATGCTATCTGTGGGAAATTGTAAGTTAAGTTTCTGCCAATCAATGTTGACATCACCTAATATTACTGTTTCTAGAGAGATATTTTGTGATACCCAAGATATAGGATACTTTCCAGAGTTGATAAGTTATTGCCAGGGGGTATGTGTAAAGCTGTAATGCAGAGACTTTTATTATTGTTTAATTTAATGTAGGTGATTAATAGTTTGGCATTGTCAAAGGAGGATACGGATTGGTTGTGAGGGGTTAGGGAAATAGAAGCAGGATATATTACTGCAACACTGCCTCCTTTCCTTTTAAGTCTGTCAGCTCTGAACATGTTAAAGCCTAGATGAAGTACTTTGGTATCATTTATAAGTGGTTTAAGTCCGGTTTCAGTGATTACTAGAATATCAGGAGATTGTGCAGTCATCCAAGCATGCAACTCAGAAATTTTATTGCACATGCTATGTGCATTTACTGAGATAAATGTAAGCATATTTTGTGTTCCTGGAATATGGGTTGAAAATATAGATTTTGAGATGCTGGGATCAGGGTTACGGTGGATGTCACCACAGAGCAGAAGGAATTTCAAGATTGTGTAGTAAAAACAGGATTTCATTTTGGTTAAATTGTCAGTAAGTGTAATGTTAAACAGGTACAGCTGCATCTGAAACAATTTGGGTTTAAAGAACAGTATATAGTCTGTGTGAAAGAGATGAGCGATGATGGGTAGGAGTAGTGATTCGTGTAAGAGGTAGTGTTTGTAGGAGAGCTTAGTACAGGTTGGATAGGGACCAGATATGATGACAGTGAAGAAAAGCAGGAGAGCATTAGTGATAGGAGAGTAAGGAGAATCATTTTAGATTAAGGATTATTAGGGAGTTAATCAGACAAACTACTTAAGTGGGTGATTTGATGAGAGTAATAAAGTTTGTAGAAATGAAGGAAGGGGAGTAGTATGACGATAGGATGGTAGTGTGATATTAGTAGAAATATGTTGAGAGATGGAGTGTATGGATGAATAGGGTGGAGATAACAGAGGAAGGGGGTGATGGGATGGAGCTGGCAGAGAAAGGGGTGTGGTGTGGACAGCTTTAACTATAGAGGTACAGGGGGTTAGAGGGATTAGGGGGCAGGGTAAGAGAGCCAAGTGAGCCCTGAGGGCAAACAAAGTGGAATGATACCCCAGAGAACAAGTATCAGCATGTAAGTACTCAGTAAAAATCAGTGAGGCTGCAACAAATCTATTTTAGTAGCTGGTTATAGGGTCAGTTAAGTATTGGGTGAAAAGTAAGGGTACATTTATAGTTTGTAAAGAAAATCAGCTTGAGGGCATTTGGTACTCCTCCTTAACTAAGCAGAGTGGAATCAGAAACTGCTGCAAGTACAATTCCTAAGAAAATTAATCGGGAGGGGTATGGGGGTGTGCACACTACACAGATTGCAAGTATAACAAACACGTTATGTTAAACACAACTGTTCAAGCCAAACAATATTGCATATTGAAAAGCCGAAGAGGAAAAATATACACACTTTCTTATGTATAAAGTGTTTTGGCAGTTTTGCAGAGAGCAAAGTGCCTATCATGTGTATACCCCAAACCTGAGCAGGAGAAAGCAGCCAAGACCTGTATTAGTAAAGATGCAGTCATACCAGCAGAAAGAGTTGATCCTGACAAAGCAAGGGCAAAAAGGAAAAAGTTTAAAAAATTGGAGGGAACCGAATATTTGTGAAAAATGACTATTTGCTGTACACCAGGCTGAAGAGAAGCACATTTATCATGGCAATCGGAATATCTATCACAAGAGTGTGAGATTCAAGATGCTGAATCCACCTGTCTTTAGAATATTTTTCCCTGGAGGATCAAATACATATTTGATGCAGAACACACAAAGGACAAATTAAAAAGGTTTATCCAACAAACAGTAACCCAGCAAGCAGATGGGAGGACTCATTCTTCCGGGAATAAAGCCTGTAGACAGACTGCCAGTGAAAATTTTCAAAGGAGAAAAGAGAAGAGAGACTGATAGACTTGGTTCACTGAGCAGGAAGGACTGTCCTGCACTGTGGGGAATGGTGGGAGAAATTGCCATTGACAAATGTACTCCAGTTTAATTGCAGTTAAAACCATCTGTCTATAACAGTGTGGTTCCACAAGGAAAGAAGTGTCAGAATGATGGAGAAGTTGCCAGGGTGGGAGGAGGGAAGACCCTGAATAGGGAGGTAGTTGTGCTACCTGAGCAGACTGCCATTGACAATTTGAGGCTTTTAAGATCCTGTTTTTGGCTTCTTGCTGCTAAAATTGCTTATTGAAAAAAGGAAGCTGAAGAAGAAGGGATTTTTTTTAATATTTTTTGAATAAAGGAGTGTTGAAAATTCTGAGTAACTTTGTGCATACGTCATCACCTCAGTTACAGAAGGACTATTCATATCTATGTAATTTAAGGGAAAATTTAAAATATCAGTCAACATTTTTAGAAAGGTTTCTAGAATGAAACCAACAGTTTTCTAATTGCTAACCTAAAAGCAGCAACTCCTGAGGAAGAAAGCAGCATCCAGAGTACACTTAAAAATATGCTTAGTAACCTGAGAAACAGATGAGGTTCTTCGTGTTTCACTGTTGCAGTCATTACATTTGGGTAATCCTGCTGGCAGGTTGCCCTCAGCCGGCCTGAATTCCAAAGTCTTGGGTCCTGCGTTGGCTGCTGTTGCCCCTTCCCTGACAGAGGTCATCAGAGGTATAAAAGAAGCAGCCGACACCATTTTCTTCAGTCTTTCTTGCTGCGCGGTGCCCAAAGCAGAAGCAGTTCGCAAGTGCTGGTCGGCCGACTCCTGAGATTTTTGTGTTCAAGTTTCAGATCAGAAGTCTTCAATAAAGCTAAGTACCCCGTTGGGGAAAAGTTTTTCTTGCTCCAGACTGATGTCAGAAAAAGTTAATAATTGTATTTCTTGTGGAAAGCAAATACCTCATAAGGATTTTCATTCTTACTGTATTCCTTGCGTAGGCCCTGATCACAACGTTACTGGTTGTCAGTTTTGTGCTAGATTTAACCAACGCACTATTGAGCGTCGGTATGATTTTGCTTTAAACTTTTTTGGACCCCGGTTTAATTATTCTGAAATTTCGGATAGCCACCGGAGTTTACAAAAAACGCAAAGAAAAGGATAGAGAAAAACAACCGAGGCCCAAAACCGACGACAAAGCTTCTCCTAAGCCAGTCGCTGGTTCTCAGTGAGGTGCTTTCGCAGCCCCTGACGCCCGCTACTTTAGAGTCATAGGCCACTACCGACTCCCACGTGGAGTCGGCCATGCCGCTGGATACTCAAGGTATTGGAGCCTCGGACGCTAATCCCTCAGATGGGTCTGGAGCCGCTGAGCAGGTACCAGCTTCTGAGGGTGTATTCAGACCTAAACATCTTTACATTAAAACTACTTCAGCTTCAAAGGCAAAGACTAAAGCACCTTCTAAAGCAATGAAACAAACTCAAGAGCCACGTGGACAGGCCTCTATGCCCAAAAAAGAGATGCTGAAAATGGCCAAAGACTTGATTACCTTGATCAGGCGTTCCCATCCCCCTCCTGATAAGAGGCTTAGGCAAGACACTGACTATGAATCTTCAGGTCAGGTTTCTATTTCTTGTGATTCCTGTTCTAATCAGGAATATTATCTCCCCCCATGAGGATTCTGATGCTGAAGAATCTATACCTTCAGCATCTCCTCCTGAGGACTATTTCTTTGGGGGAAACCTTGCATACCATGAGGGAGCATTTCCACTGGGAGAGCCAAGATTTTTTAGAATCTAAAAAGCGGCTCAGGGATTTTCTTTTACTATCTCAACACAGGCCTCTAGCCATTCCACCTGTTAGACATTGTAGATTATGTGTTTTCGGAGTCAAGTCTGACCCCTGACTCCTTACCTCCATCTCCTGTTAAGCCTGACCGATATTACAGGGTTCCTGACTCACACAAATTTATTTTTAAAAACCCTGCTGCTGACCCAGAAACTATTTTACAGGGTCCAAAGGGAGTTAAGGCTTCCACTGCAAAAAACCCAACCCCCTCTGACAGAGATTCAAGGGCACTGGATAGATGGGGAAAAAAGGTTTACACATCTGCAACTTTGGCTATAAGGGCCTTAAACTGTCAATTTCATATGCTTAAGTATCAGCAACATGTCATGGGATTGCTTAAACAGAAAATGTTGTTAAATTCTGAATGTGCAGAAAACAAGGAAATGCAGGATTTATTGTATGCAGCAGAACAAGTTGGAAAACATATTTTGCAATGTGGTTTTGATTCTTTGGAGGCCTCCTGCAGGGCCGCAGTTACAGGTTCTGTAATTAGGAGGCTTGCTTGGTTAAAGGAATAAAAGCTGCCTGATCATGTTAAAGTTAAATTTCTAGATGCACCTTTACAGCATAATACTTTGGTGTTAAGGCAGAAGAGGTGTTAAAAAAATGGAGGACAAAGCTAAATCTATGCAAACTGTCAAAGATTTTTTACAAGTACAGCCACCTAGGTTTAGTAGACATTGGCTTACAAAAAATTGGTCCTTTCCTGTGTCAGATAGACCTCAAAGGGGTAGATCCAGATGCCCTAGGGGCAGATCCCAGGAGCAAGGTTCTTATAGGCCCAAGCAATGGGCTGCTTCTACCTCCAAAGCTGGAGAAGATAGATCACAAACATACAGAAAACAGTCCCAATGACTCCCCCCTGCCTGCACCAAGCACTTATCTTCTGGCAGCACCCTTAGGGGTAAAATTAGCACTTTTTGCTCAAAATTGGCACATCCTAACCTAGGACAAGTGGGTTCTAAACATAGTGTCACAAGGCTACAAGTTCCATTTTCATACCCTGCCAAAGGGAAACGGCTGGCCAGATCTGCCAAAAAATCAATGGGCAGAGGCACAAAAACAAGTTTCATCCCTCATGGGCATGGGGGCCATTCAACAAGTACCAGAGCAAGACCAGGGACAAGTATTTTACTCAAGACTGTTCTTGGTACCCAGAAAGGACAAGGCCTGGAGGACGATACTGGACCTATCTATTCTGAACACTTTCCTGGATATTCCAAAATGCAAAATGTTGACTTTGCAGCAGCTTCTGCCCATGCTGGGCAAGAATGCTTGGCTTGTGACTTTAGACCTAAAAGAGGCATACCTGCATGTTCCAATCAGACAGTCATGCAGAAGATACCTAAGATTCAGGGCTGGTTCAATGCATTACCAATTCTCTGCACTGCCCTTTGGCTTATCCACTGTGCCCAGGGTCTTTACAAAGTGCCTGGCACCAGTAATTGCATTCTGCAGACAAAGAGGAATACAAATATATCCTTACTTGGACGACTGTCTCATTCAAGCAGAGAACAAGGACATTCTTCTACAACATCTGGCGTCTGTGAAAAGACTTCTAACATGCCTAGGGTACACAGTCAACAAAAATAAATCAAAACTAGTACCCTCACAAGAAATAAAATTCCTGGGTGCAAGCTTGAATACAACTGCCCAGATGGCTTATCTCACGCCAGACAAACAAAGGCAACTTGACTACCTATTTCAAAATGTTGGCAACAACAGCCCAGTTATCTGCAAGAAAACTTCTGCAGACTTTGGGCTTCATGGCATCCTGCATCCTACTAATTCCATATGCAACACTGCATATGAAGAAACTTCAGTGGTACCTAAAAAGTGTTTGGACTCAACATTGCCACAGCCTGGAAACAGTCATTACTCTCATTCCCTGCCTGCAACAGGAGTTTCGATGGTGGGCAAAGGCTTGTCACCAGAACAAGGGACAGCCATTCACATTACCTTCAGCCAGGCAGACACTAACGACGGATGCATCAGACTATGCCTAGGGAGACAACATAGCAGGAAGATGCATTCAGGGCACATGGTCCTCAAACCAAATGCATCTACATATCAATCAAAAAGAGATGTTAGCTGTTCAAAATGCCCTGACAGCCTTCAAGGACCTACTTCATCCAGGACAACTACTGATAAAGACAGACAACACCACGGTCATGTGGTATATAAACAAGCAAGGGGGGGCACACATTCTTACCCCCTTTGCAGACTAGTCATGACCTTGTGGGACACAGCTTTGACTTGCCAAGTACATCTGCAGGCACAATTCCTCCCAGGAAAGGAAAATACTCTGGCAGACGAACTAAGCAGAAACCTCATGGATCCCCACGAGTGGAAGCTGGATCCACAAGTCTTCAACATGATAACAAGAAAATGGGGATGCCCTGACATAGATCTATTTGCCTCCCCTCTCAATTGCCAACTAAAAAGATTCTGCACAAGGACTTATCACAGACAAGCATGGAAAGTGGACACCCTATCTTTCAGATGGAAAAACCTATCAGTATATGCCTTTCCTCCCCTGCCTCTCCTCCCCAAGGTGCTCTTAAAGGTCAGACAGGAGAAGCCAAAGATGATACTGATTGCCCCAGAATGGCCATGCCAGTACTGGTATCCAGTACTAAGGAACTTATCTCTATACCCAGCTTGGACCTTACCTCAAATACCTCGACTACTGTCCCAGCAAAACAATCAGATCATGCACAGCCAACTCAGAACATTAAACTTGGCAGCATGGCGGATAATGTAGTCATACAAAAAACACCACTCAGTAAAGCTGTGATGAATGTCATTCTAGAAGCCAGAAGGCCTAGTACTAGAAAGTCTTATGCTGGAAAATGGAATAGATTCTGTGCCTGGAACCAGACACAAGGAACTGATTCAGCGGTACCAAATATTCCCCAGATTTTGCAATACTTAACTGAGATGCTGGACAAAGGCCTATTTTTTTCATCAATTAAAATTCATGCCTCTGCCATTTCGGCTCATTACAGTACAGAGCCACCACTTTTTTCTCACCCGTTATTAAGGCAGTACCTCAGAGGAGCCAAAAATTTAAAGCCCCCAAGGAGACTATCAGTACCAGCATGGAACCTCAACTGTGTCTTGGAAAAACTCACCCTGCCTCCTTTTGAGCCAGCTGCTACTGCTGATATGAAGTTTTTATCTTGGAAAACAGCTCTGCTCTTAGCAATTACTTCTGCAAGACGTGTTTCAGAGCTACAGGCGCTCATGGCTGTGGAACCTGTCATCGTTTTTCATCCAGACAGGGTCTCCCTGAGGAAAAACCCAGCATTTATGCCTAAAGTAGTGTCCAGTGTGGCTCTTAACCAAGCCATCCATCTGCCAACCTTTTACCCAAATCCACAGAACAAGGGGGAGAGAATTCTGCGTTCTTTGGACATACGCAGACAGCTTAAATTCTACTTGGACAGAACCAAAGCTTTCAGGAAGACAGAGCAATTACTAGTGGCATATGCTGTAGGATCACAAGGAAAGCCTTATCTCAAAGCAGACTATTTCTAAGTGGTTAGGCCACTGCATTCGTTTCTGCTACTTAGACCATGGCAAGCCAGTGCCTAAGGGCATTAGGCCTTATTCCACCAGAGCTGCAGCCACCTCAGCAACCTTTCTCAGGGGAGTACCACCCAGAGACATTTTAGAGGTGGCTACTTGGAGTTCAGTGCACACCTTTACAAAGCATTATCATCTGCCACTCTACTCTAAATCCAGGGCAGGCTTTGCCACTGCAGTTCTGCAGGGCCTCATAGCCGCTCCTACTGCTGTCTAGTTCCAGCCTCCCAACTATAGCTTTGGAACTCTACCCAAATGTAATGACTGCAACAGTGAAACAGGAAGAACATAGTACAGTTGTATACACTTACCATAAATGTAGATGTTCGAGTGTATTTACTGTTGCAGTCCAGGTTACCCAACCGCCTTCCCCCTTTTTTCTTTTGGATCTTATCTTTCCTTCTCTGATTTACACTACCTATGTGATGTATTTGCTGATAGATGAAGGTAAAATTTATACTGGTGTATTTCTGAATATATATATATAGATATATATATATATATATATATATATATATATATATATATATATAAATAAAGTTTGGCTACCCTTTTTGGGGGCACCTGACATCTGGGGCAAGAAAAACTGAAGAAAATGGCATTGGCTTCTTCTTTTATACCCCTGACGACCTGACGTCAGAGAAGGGGCGATAGCAGCCGATGCAGGACCCAAGACTTTGGAATTCAGGCCAGCTGAGGGCAACCTGCCAGAAGGATTACCCAAATGTAATGACTGCAACAGTGAATACACTTGAGCATCTACATTTATGGTAAGTGTACACAACTGTACTTTACAGAGGCATTGAAAGAATAGTTTCTCTCTGAAGAAAAACATGTTAATTATAACTGCTGCATCTTCTCAAAAAATAAAGCTAAAAACGTTAGCCTAAGAGCTAAACAGTTTAAAATCCTGAATGTTAACATTTTCTTCCCCCATCTTATCCAGTGTATTCCCATCCTTTTACAGAGGGAATGGGATTAACAGCAGTAATCCATTCAATCTGCTCTAGGATAAGAAAAAAAAAATACTTATAAGTCTGAGATACCCTGTATAACCTGTCAAACTTGCTAGGACTAGGAGAGTGACTATCAGGTCAGCTATACACAGTGAGAAAAGCATTCTCTAAAACAGGGCAATACAGGAAGAGCATCTGCAAAGTCAGGTGTATTCAACAGGAACAAAACACATTGTCAGGGCCGTAGGAATTTCACTCTGCTCCCACTGAAAACCACTTTCATCATAGATAAAAGTCTGGAAAAGATGAATCTACAGACGGGAAATCTGAAGCAAACTTTTGTCAGCACTGGAATTTTCAGACCAAGAAGAAAATCTTTATATACAACTATTACATTGCAATGCCTGTATTCTGACAAAAAGTCCAAGTCAGAAAGAGATGAAGCTTTCTCTCATGTTGTCTGAACAGCAAGAAGGTTGTGAGAAAGTTCCAGTGTGGATAACGATATGTGAACCTGTGGTTGTACGTGTGTGGAAGCATCATAGTCGCTTGATCACCTGGGTTCCTGAAAAGATTCTGACTTTTCAGGGATTGCTCCACAGGGCTCTACTCAGTAATGGGCAGGTACTGTTAGGTGTTGAGCAATTGCTAGAATGAATACTGCTGCCCAGATTGGGTCTGAAGGAAGTGCAGGACCTTATGAGGCCAGTAACCCAAAAGGAATTGGATTCTGTAATTAATGTGTCTCTAAATTTAGATTGTATTTAATCCAATTTTAGCTTTAATCATCTAGTAGTTTGAACAGCTATAGGTGATGTTATTTAGGGTTTTAAATGAGGTTCTAGTTTAGAAGAGAGAGCCACCACCCTCTTGGGAAAGGACAGTGATTGTGACCATACTAAAAGAAGTGAAATGTTTTTTCTCAGTTTAATTTCTTCAGGTCTTTTAGGTTCCTAATAACATGACGGGAATGAAGCCCATTCCTAAGTCAAAGTATGATTAAAGTTCATGAAATTAGTATTGTTTCAATTGTTGATGCTAGCCAAAAGTGCTCTTCGCAGCATCCACAATGTACCATGAGTCATGCAGAATTATTTCACTTGTATCAGGACTATAATATTTTCATGGAGTTGCTTGGTAAATAATGCCAAGTGTAGATAGGTTGATAAATTTGCATCAGTATGGGTTCACCTCAAAAGACAAACATTTGGCATCATATATTTTGATGGTATGTATTATTTTGATTATAAAGGAAGCCAACAGATTAAAGTGTCTACTTATGATGAGCTTGGATGCTGTTGACAGAGTTTTCTGGGTGCTCTTGTTTATGAACTTGAAGTATTTCAGATTTACAGAAGATGTAGTAAAGCTGTTGAGGGGAATTTATCACAATGGTGTAGAACGTGCAGATGTTAATGCAGAGCTTTCAAAAAAGTATCCTCTGGAGATTGGTACAAAATAGGGTTTGTCCACTGTTCCCCTTTTTGATTACCCTCCATTTTGGAGCTTCTAGATGAAGCTTTGAGGATTGAGTAGGGTGCAAGGAGGTAAGTTTAGATTGTATGCTGATGATTTGTTTTCTTAACAGATTAGAAAAGTACCTCCTTAAGCTGTTTTCCATATTGCAAGAGTTTGGATGTTTGGCCGGTTATAAAATAATTTTTTGAAAAAACAGGGTGGTGGTGGTAAATTCCAAACCTTCTGAGAAGCTTGGGAGGCAGTATGTGCTGTCATGGAAACATAATTGTCATAGGTATTTAGGAATCCAGTTGGCCACGGTCTTCAGGCAAAAAAAAAAAAAACAAAAAAAAAAAAATGATTAACCTATGGTCTAATGTAAATGAAGTGTCAAGAATATGCGAGTAGATGGAAGTGTATGGAACTGGGTTTTCATTTTACCCACTCACTAGCTATCACTTCTGAAGAAATTTCTGTATTTCCTAATAGCGCTCAAGTAATTTCCACTACCCATTCCTTAAATTTCTCTTTTTAACAGGTAGGTGGGAAAGCTCCAGTGTCTCATTTTTATTTCATTAACCTACATTTTATTTTAGTTTTTATTGGTAGATAATCTGAAACAGTAACTAGATATGTGTCAAAGTTTTCAGTTAAATGTATATGCTCCTGTGAAATACAATTTATACCCAGTCTAGCCCAGTTATTGTACATTGGGGGAATAATATGCCAATTCTGAGTGCGTACTGCTGAATTCACATCTCCCATACCAAAGATTATTCATAATTTTTTTTCATATATCTACCCTCTTTTGGTATATTTTCCCTTCTAGGTGCCCTTAATATATCACCTGTACTACAAATCAAGTTCCACTCCCCACCTATAAGTAATATTCTGTACTGATTATTTCTCCCAAAATTTTCTTAAGCTTCATAATAGCAGTTTTGGTGGAATATAGTTACATGCCATCGCAATCCTCTTCCCTTGCTAATAGTCCCTTACTACCCCAAATCTACCATTATTGTCTTTTTTTCTTCTTTTCTATCACTGTTGGAGTCCTGAGGCCAATCAGTATTACTACTCCTCCCCTTTTTGTTTGGCCAAGATATTCTGCTGAATGTCCATCCAGGAATCCTTTCTTTGTCATGAAAAAGATATTGTTCCCACCTATTACACATTACTGTTTTTGAATGTGTATTTCCAACTTTTGTCTTACTGTACAAACTGATGTTTTATTCATTTATTTCTTTATTGACATTTGTTTAGCAAGAAAGTCCAACTAGGCAGAAGTCCGTTTTCAGTGGAGGTCCGTGGAATAAAGCTCCAAAATTATTACAAAGCATTTTAAGAACAATAATTTTACAGTCTTCAGAAATAAAACAAAAGCATCTGCAGTTTAAATAATTATCACAAATTAGTGATAATATAAAAAACATTGGTTAAGAATCTGTACAAGTTATATGACAATCATTTAATATTTATGGAAGTTTTAGAGGTAAGTTAGTCTAATACAAACAGGAATTGCAATATGAAGTGAGGGAAAACAGGCTTATGGTATATTTAGACAGATAGTCAAGAAGAGAATTTGATAGCAGTAATGAAGTTAAGTGAAGAGAATTTGATAGCAGTAATGAAGTAAGTGAAGAGGGAAGAGTAAGGGAGGTATAAGGAATGAAAAGATACTTGTTCACATTTAGGAATATAGTCTATCCTGGTTTTATGCACAAACAGAGCCATGTTTTAGCTAGAAATCTTTGAGTGGTTATGAAAAATGAGATGGAGGGTATAGACCTGATGGATACAGGTAAGGAGTTCCAGACCATAGTAACATTGTACGGTTATAATCCTTGTACAATGCCCAGCAGATTTGTTAGGTTTGTAGACAGACAGGAGTTTTTGGTCACTGGATCACAGTGACCTACTTGGAACATAGTTGCATGGAATGATTTTTAGTGCTGGACTTTTATAAAGTTTTTTTTCTTATCTGTATTTGAACCAATGTCACATTTTTCAAGATGTTTTATTTTAAGGAAAATCTCAACCAAAAAGCTAAATACATTTTCAAAACACCCCATCGCCTAGTAACAACAGAACAAACGCACACAACTTTGTATATCTTCAAAGAATGAAACTTAATCCTCCATATAGGAACAGTTACCCCAATCGGCATTACTTAAACTAAACTGAAGGTTACCCAGGCTAAAGGGCATTTTACAGCCTGTCTTCCCATTACACTGACTACTGTATTTTCTTTTCTTATCTCTCTTCTCCTACCAGACATGAAAAACAGCTTGTATGGTTTCAGAAAATGTCAATATATAGCCCTAAGAAAAACTGCACTGGCTATCTTTAAATAAAAAAGCTGTACACTGTTCCATTAAAGCATGCATTAAGGCTGCTAAGGAGCCTGCTATTTGTTATTCACTTGCAATAATTTCAAACTGTATTTTTCACTGATCTGCTTGCCATTGTACCTTTAAATGTTGCTTTTCCTTCTCCAAAGAATGCTTATAACTTTCAAGATTATTTGCACCTTGTCTTGTCTCCATGTGAAGGCAGAGAACAATGAGAAAAAACAGCTGTGAACTCTGTAGATGCATCAATGAATCTGTGTAAAGTTCACTGAAAACAAAATGTAGAGAATTCTCGTATCCAAACATCTGGACTCCCACTGAAAATATTTTGTTATGGAAAGAAAGCTAATATATTTGCAGTTGCAAGAACCGTAGCATTTTTCACAGCTTTCATAATTTCTTATTTTTTCAAACCTACTTGCTTACAAAAATTCTTGTGTATAGATTAAGCCAAGGATTCTTGTGTATAGATTAAGCCAAGGGAATTAATCAGGATCTGGACACTCAACCTTGTAAATATAAGAGAAATTATCTTAATTCTACATATAGTATAATAATTGCAGTTTTACACTCCCGACTCCAGAAGCCTAAGATCACAGATTATTCTTAAACTTGCTTCTTTCCAGCCTTTCTTCTCCTGTTACATCGTAAAGCCTGTATTTCTTACAACTAAAAAAGTACTTTACTTTAATATCTTTAACACATACAACTATTACTAAACACTCCCCCACATTTAAAGTACCTCTGACTACACACTGTACAAAACTGCTTTACTACATGCAGTTTATATCATGCAATGTATAAACATACCAGTAAGATGTACATTTTTTACTTAGTTAAATGTTTCCTTTTTAGTGTCTTCCTAAACATTAATGACATAAAGCGAGGTATATACTTTACAGTGTACCCACAAATTAGCAAAATCATCAAAGGTCCAGTCTTCCTCATCTACTTTATCTTACAAATCCATATTTCACAGATATGATTGATGCTTTATAGTCCCCCCATTTATTCACTAATTTTGGTGTTGCTGGTCTTTTTCTTGTTCATTTAAATCTCCCAACATCAGATTCCTTTGAATTATTTGAAAAGGTTTCATTGGCAAAGGCTCTCTATGAGTTTTATTATTAGAAGAACAAAAAGGAGAGTTTCCTTCTGTTTGGTGTCTCTCTTATTGTTGGACAGCCTTGTTTTATTTCTTTCTTAGTCAGTCCTGCATCCAAAAATGTTGACCCTCATTGAAAAAAATATTTTGAAGACAGCTGGATACACCATTTTGAATCTCACACCTGCATGTTGGCATTCTCTGATTGCTGGGATAAATTTGCTTCTCTTCTGCTTGATTTTCAGTGAGTAATCTTTTCCACAAACACACTGCTGTGTCCAATTTTTAAAACTTTTCTGTCACAGTTTTGTCAGGAACTCTTTCCGTGTATATGATTGCGTGTTTAATAATTTAGGTCTTGGCTGCTTTCTCATGGCCCAGTTTGGGAACGTACCGTGCCCTTTCAGTTAACTTCTCCTGCTGTGGAATGCCAGTCCAGTTGCTTATTTGTGCTTTCATAAAATGAATAAAGTTTGCTTCTTCCAGTTTTTGCGGTATCGAAATAATCTCAGGTTTTCTCTGTATGTTCTATCCCCTAACGTTTGCATTTTTGAAGCATCTCATGTTAAGAAGCCTCATACTCAGCCACACTTTTCTTTAGTTCAACCTCTATTTTTTGCAGTTTCGTCAGTTCATCTGAATAGTTAGCTTAGTTATTATTTTATTTTATATTTGATTACCGGGTTGGTCTGACTGGGCAGTCAGGTACCCATTTTCAGCACAGACCCGAGGAGAAAAGCTCCACATACGTGACAGTCATAAAAATACAAAAATACAGCAGCTCCACATATATGATAAAACTGCAAAAGTCAGAGACGAGTGCAAATTAATAGAGCAAATAAACAATAGAGTAAGCAATAGTATATCATGGCATAGTATGATGAGAAGTTACAGAATTGTACAATATATAGAGTATACAGTAGTAAAACACAAAATGATTTTGAGTAAGAAGGCACAGTATTACTATATACGGTTATAAGCATTAACTTAAAAATACAGTTCATTATGGTAGTTTTTATGTTTTTGACCTTTGAGTAGTGCCAGAGGAAGATTTATCTGAATGGTGGTAGTAGGGCTAGCTGTGGTCAGTTACAGGTACATTGCCAAATGAGACTGAGGTGGGCTTTTAATTGTGTTTTAAATGTGAGGCTAGTGTTTTGCAATCTGATGTTTGGTGGAAGAGAATTCAACATTTTAGCAACTGTGTAGGAGTAGAAGGATTCTCCAGTGCTGTGTCTACACTTAACTACTTCAAGAAGAGCTTTGTTTGTGGATCTAAGCTGGCGAGCAGAATTGTGAAAGTTGAGTAAGACTGAGAGATCAGGAATCTTGTTTGAGTGGTACAGCAAGTACTGAGCCATGGTGAGTTGGTTATAGTTTAGTAAGTTGGGGAGTTCTAGCCAACCTAGTTGTTTTAGTGAGTGACAGTGGTGGGAGCAGAAATTAGAGCTGGTTGCAAATTTGGCTATTTTATTATAATGAACAATTTGTGTAGGTCTGTCTTGTTAACATTTGTTAATACAGGGGATGCATAGAGCAATGTAGAGAGGAGGTGAGTTCTGGATATAGTAATTTTGGTGTCTATGTTTAGATAGTTTTTGCAGTGGTATAGGTTTCTAAGTTTTTTATGGACTTTGGATATGGTTTGTGCTGGTTTACACTGAAAACCTTGAAACTGCATCAGTCGACGGGCATGTGATCGACTTGCAGTTTTCAAGTCAGCAGAATGTCAAACCCTAATGAATCGACTACACTACATCGAATGGGTAGTGTAAGTCGAGCATTTGGGTTCAACAATGTGCAGGGAGATCCAATTCATTGAAGAACTAGGAATTAGCCCATTTCCTCACTGTAGTGCAATCTCGGAGTTGGTGTATTTAATGTGCAGGGGATGTGGAGTGCAGGGGGGGCATAGCCACCCTTCAGAATAGTAGAATTAATGTACTATTGACTGTGCAGGTTAACAGTATGTTAATGTGCATAACAGGGGGTGACTTAAGTCACCACTTGTTATGTCGAATACATCAAACCATGGTTGTCGATGTATTCATTTTCGCTTTGGTTTACTTTTCGGCATTCCGAATTCCACAAAACATTTCGGGTTGACATTCTAAACGGTCGACCGAAGCAGATTTGAAATGCCAATAGTAAACCATTTGTGCTATATGTTTGTCATACTTTAGGTTTTGGTCAAGTATTACACCAAGAAGTTTAGCTTGTGATACTGGGGAGAACTGGGTATTATTGGCAGAATTGCTAGAGAAAATAACAGAAGAATCAATAGTTTTGGTAGGGTGGAAAAGCGCAAGTTGAGACTTTTTGTGGTTAAGTATTAGTTGTGAGTTTTGCAACTAGTTTTTTTTATATTAGAGAAGGCCTCTTTGGTTTTAGTCTGGAGTGTCTGGAGTGTGGGGGCTGAGCAGATCAATGTAGTATCATCTGCATATTGGACTATAAATATCTACTGGGTTTAGTTGCTTCTGTTGATTGATTTGAATTTTGGTGAATAAGGTTTCTGCATTGTTAAATGTTGGAATTTTTTTTATATATAAGGTATACCTTTAGGACGGTCTTATATAGTATGGCGACACCTACACGGTTTTTGATAGTTCTAACAGCCCTGATTATATTATAACCTGGGGGAAGTATCTCATTGACCTTAATTTCAGGTTTGAGCCAGACCTCTGTAATGAGTGTAATGTCTGGGCTGTAAGCAGAGAGTGTGGTGTGTAGTTTGGCAGTCTTGTTCAAGATACTTCTAGTGTTCATACTAAGTATAACCAGTCCACAGGGTTTTTTACACAGTTAATTGCAGGTTGGATGTTTGGACTAGAGAGGTTGGTAGTATTAGCTGTGGGGCCCCGGTTGGGGTGTATATCACCAAAAATATGGAGCTGTGTTTGTAAGACTAGACATGGAGATTGAATTTTGAGTAGAAGTCTAGTTAATCTGTTGGGTTTGGTGGAAGGTATGGTGGAATTAATATATTTGAGTTTGTATAGATCAGTGGTAGAGTAGTTTAGTAATGGGGTTGGATGTTGCAGAAGAGAGTGTTACTGTGTGGTTGGTAGGTGGAAGTTAGCTTTGGGCTGGAGTGAAATATTACGTGAGCATTATGGTAGCAGGTAATGGTGTAAAGTGTAACAAGGGTAGCTAGTAAAACAAATGATGGTACAGCGGAATCAACCAAAGAATAAAGTACACGCTAAAAATGAAAATTCCACTGTAATAGTATCACAGTCCCAACAATAAAGCTTGTATTATAAAGTTTGGTCCACATACAATAGGTGTACAGAGAATAATAGGAACTAATTGGAACATTTTGAACAGCGATGTAGGAGTGCAGGAGAAACTGGGGGACAAACCACACTTTGTCTATAAAATGAATTCAAACTTGAAGAAGTTGTTTGAATTTAGAACATATAAAAGTAAATCTTTGGTGACATAAAATGGAACAAAGAAGTGTGGGAATTGCAATCAGTGTATCACTATATTTGAAGATAGCACCCTGTTACTTAGCAATTCCAATTGATAGCTCAGATGAATGCAAAAGATCTCATAGCATTTGTCACTGCAAGTACTGTTAGTACTAGCAGGTAAATTGTATTCATGTATTCCTGATACACTTGTCAGGTTCAAAAAGGGTAACTGCAGGACACAGCACGTGATATATTTGGCAAAATGTGCAAAGTGCCCGAGTTACTATGTAGGAAAAACTGATATGTGCCTCAGGAACCGTATATATGATCATTATTACAGCATTAGGAAGAAGGATACAAAAATGCACTGTACAGACACCTAGAAGCAAGTCCGAATTGTGACTTATTTAAATTTGCCATTTTGGAACAAGTTAAAGTTAACCCCAGGGGAGGGAATGTTAGGACCAAATCAGGTGAAAGAGAGATCAAATAGCAGATATTACTGAATGCAGCAGTACACCCAGGTATTAATGAATTTATTTCCATTAAACAAGTTCTTGAAGCAAGAGTTTAATGCTACATAAATATACGTATCTTAATGAAATAGTATGATGAAATGTTTTTAATGTGACATATGTTTTTATTATTCATAGGATTTTTACATACAAATGTATTTATTACATGTATAACATATTGTGAATAAGAAATGTTGACTAAGATTAAATGTAGGTTTCATTTTAGCGAGTGCACTTTAAATGTTTATTTAAGCTTATTGAGAAGTTGCACTGATTGGTCTATGAAATGTATATAACCCAGCTGACAGAAGTATGTAGTGTTCTGAAGAAGTCTACACATTGTAGATGAAAGTGCTTAACTTATTATTTAATGGTCTACAATAAAAGTATTTTCTGCAGTCAGTTCCCAGTTCGTGCTACTCTGCTTTATTGTTGGGACTGCGATACTATTACAGCGGAATTTTCGTTTTTAGTGTGTACTTTATTTGAAGGGTAGCTAGTAGTAATAGATGAGAGGTATACATAGTTACTTGAGGGTTTGTGGGCAGTGGTTTGGTTGGTGGTGATAGTATGGGGGTATAGAGTTTGGTAGGAGGACTTGGTGGGTGGAGGGTGGGAGCTTGTTAATGTTTGCAATTGTGTTGTTGTTTTGGGATTGGTTGAGGTGGTTGGTGGAAACTGTGTGGGGAATGTGGTTTTGTGTCTATAAACTGGCAGATAGTGGGGATGGGTGGGAATTGGGGGCTGGGTAGGGGAGTGGTGTGAAGCCCAAGAGTAGCTATGGTGGAACGGAGCGGACAGGCCCTGATCAGTAATCAGCTGACAATGCTGACATTTAAACTATCATTTAAGTGGCCAGGTAAGTGAAAAAGCCTGATCTAGTTGCGATGATGATCGCAAAACTAACAAGGAAAACAATTTGAATGAGAGACCGTAGAAAGGAGTAGTGCCGTTAAGCAGTTAGTTAAAATTTTTTCAGCCTTTTATTTGAGTTGAAATATTCCTTCAGTGTTTCATTTATTTCAGTTACCTCTGAGTACATTTGATTTATTTTTCCTCTAAATTACTGGAAGCCATCTCTTGTACCAAAGCTGCATTTTAAACTGCCTTTTGTGAAACAGCTGCAGGATTCTCCCCAGCCAGTGTTTTCTTGTCACCTTTTCTGGTTGATTTTCTTTCAGGGGCTCTAAATGTCTTCTTTGCTGGCATCCAGGCAGTGTACTTAACATGAAAGTAACTGAATTTTACCCATGTTTAAGGTTTCAGTGATCCTTTTATCTGTTTATGTTTTCACACTGGGAGAGTTGAAATTAAGCTGTTGATCAGTGTTCAGCCATTTTGGGAAGTCCCCATGTTCCCAGTATTGTAGATGTAATTCCACATGCTGTTTCATCAGTGGCCATAGTATTATGTTAACAAATTCTGCCATGTCTTACACATAAAACACTAGCACTTGGTCTGTTTTCTCACCTGGCTTTTCGTTTTTGTTTATTTTGGAAAAAAATGAATTCATGTGTATTAAGTAACTACTGGCTGTGAAATATGATTTCTTCCATTTTAAACATTGTTTTAATCCCCATCATGTATTATTACAGTATTTTGTATTTGTCTTCTTAATATAAGGAGGTATGCTATTTTTTTTTATTAAGGCAGTCTTTACCACTAAACTTTTTACTAGGACTGTTTTGATAGCTCAGATGAATGCAAAAGATCTCATAGCATTTGTAACTGCAAGCACTGTTAGTACTAGCAGGTAGATTTTATTCATGTATTCCTGATACAGTATGACTTTAGCAACCACTGCCTGATTTGAAACTGGGCATGTGTTTTTGTTATATTTTGGAGGTTTTCTTCCTGAGACTCAGTTGAAAATGGGTCTTCCTAGTTAGATATTCTTTGTCAACATTTTTAGTAGATGAAAAATCCAGTGCCTTAGTCTTGGACCAGTTTGTCGTACTCCCAGGACACCAGTTTAACATCTGTTAGATCAAGTTTGCCTACATTGAGAAGTCTAAACAGCAACAAGACTAGCTGGTCTCCTTTTCTGAATACAGCTCTGGGTAAGCTATTATGTTACAGTTCTGTCAGTTGTCTTGTTATTTTGGACAGGTTCTGAGTTATAATTTTACTATATGTGATGATTAAAATTTGTAAGTTTTAGGACATTGTTTAATATATTCGCTGTTGTTTTTCAGCCTTTTCGCTTTGCTGTCTAAGAAACACAACAAAGTCTTGGAACAAGCTACGCAGTCATCAAGAACTCTTGAAGTGGGTAACCCTGTGCTTCCTGACTATGTAAGTCTTGATATGATATTTTGCTCCCTTTAAGACTGTGTTTTAAATTCTTTAAGCTGTAAAATTAGCAGGTTGCATATTATGCGTAATTGAACTCTGCCACTTTGCCACTTACAGTGATTGTGACCAATTTATAGTACCAAACTGACTGTAAGTCATGTGGCACTAGGTAGCTGAGCCATTATCAGTAAACTATGGAAGAAAATGCAGCTGCTGTGTGCTTCTGCCTTTACTCAACTGTCCTAAACTGTTTATTTTTAATAACTTTGTGTAGATGTGGTGCAATGTCAGAAGTAAACAAAGGCCCTTAGCTTAACATTCAGAGCTCCTTTTTTTCCATAGCTGTGTCTTCAGGGCTTGCTGCATTGTGTTGCTGACATATGTTTTCTACCTGGACTGTTACTGGATGTGCCATCAGGGGTTAGGCTTTCAGTAAAACTAAACAAGGGTGGAAAAGCAAGCATATTTTTGTTAAACGTACTTGGTTTTTCTCTCAGACACTAGTCACAATTCTTAATTTCCCTATTTTCTGTTCTTTTTCTACTGCCCTAAAGTGCTAGCATGTTTGCATTTTTGGCTCAGACTGACAGCCTTGCAACCACTGAGGCATTTGAAACTGTAGCAGAATGTATAGGATAATGTTATGTCACTGTTTTTTGTTCTCAGTTGTGTTTTACTATATGTGGCCTTTGCGAGAACTCTAAAAAAAATCAGATGGCCATTCTTTTTCATATCTCAGGTGAAGAAGGGATCAAGTTATTTTGTACATTTCTTGGGGTAATTAACTTGGGGGTAAGTAGTACTGGGTAATTTTTACTACTAATAGTGACCTGTTAAGGGCGTTAGGTGGACAGCCAGAATTTGTTTACACAATGGGGAAAAAACTTCAGATATTTGTTTGAACACACTACCCACAGTCAAACATTAAACAACAGGGGGCACTATTAAATGTGGCAAATGTGCACAATGTAATAATATTTTTTATGTACCATTGTGTCTTTTACCCTCTATCACGAAACCTGTTATATTTCATCAAGGTAATTGTGCTACAAAAGGACTAGTATACTTGACAGTGTGTACATCCTGCAATTTTTATTATATTGGTAAAACAGAAAGATCATTGAGAAAACACATCTATGAACATACTTATGCTATTAGGAGTCATAACGAAAATAATGCATTATATAAACATTCAGTTTGCAGGCAGTTTAAGTTCAAGTTTAACAATGAGTGAGAAGGTCAAACAGAAAAAAAACAATCTGTAAGAACTAAATGAAAACTCCAGCCAAGCTGGAACTTCCAATGAGTGACCTCTCAAACCTCATGAATCAGAGGCCCATGGGATATATGCAAATGACCTTTATGAACACCAGGTGTTTCAGCTAATTGGCGATACTGAATGCCCATGACTTATTTTATTGTTTTAATGGACAACTTCAGGCCAATAAAGCTAAACCCCACTAGCTGTGGATATGCATATTTTGGCCTTGTTATGACCTCCACAGCACAAGCAGAGTGTTTCACAAAGAATAAGAAACACAGGGCTGTTATACCCAGCTGATGTCCATTATCATTAGGGTGACTGTTTTAGTTTGTTATTTGGGATATTTTGCAATCTGTAAAAACTAAATGAAAACTCCAGCCAAACTGGAACTTCCAATGAGTGACTTCTCAAACCTCTTGAATCAGAGGCCCATGGGATATATGCAAATGACCTTATGAACACCAGGTGTTTCAGCTAATTGGCAATTTTATATTTGTTATATAGTTATGTATTTTTTTATAAGTATGTAAGAAATGGAAACAAGTGCAGCAGCAAGATACTAATGTAGAGACAAAACATCAGTCAAATGTGAAATGTTTGTGGCTATTGTTAAACTATTTTCTGGCAGGGGTGGTGCTAGAGGGAGCATATAGGGACATGTGCCCCTCCCCCCCAAGTGTCATTCACCAGAATACTTAAATAATGTCTTGCACTTGACTCTTCTTTTACATGCCTGTGCAGTTGGCCTTCTTGTGATCATGCATCAGCCCTTTGAAAAGTCTCTGAGATATGTTTTTAAGCAGTCTGTAAAATGTGCTCCACTATATTAAGCAGCAGCAGTCAGGAGAAACTATATGCAAATTATGTTTTTTTTTTTGTTTTTTGTTTGTTTTTACTACATTTTTTATGTCTTTGCAATAGAATTTGTTAAATGCCTCAGTTAGGAGTTTCTGAGTAAGTGACTTCCTCAGAGTCATACAGTATGAGATAGAAAGAATATTAAACCCTGTACACTTGAGTCAGCTCATTAAGAGCTTGGAGCCTTAATCTTCCAGACCAGCCCCCATTTTCTTTTGTTTTAAACTCGGTCATTATAGATCTAATTGTTTTGAAAATGCATGTCCATGCAACATGTGTGAATTAGAGTTGTCGAGCACTTAAGGCTCTGAGCTATTAACACATTGCTTCCTGTAGTCAAAAAGTACAGGCTTTGACATTTAAACCAGCTACTGCACAGAAAGGGACAGAAGGTGGAGAGTTTCAATTTGCATAAATAAAAATCACACCTCAATGCTCGTCAAGCAGTATGATGCACTTGAACATACAGCTTACCATACACAAAGCCCCCAGTATATCTTTCCAAGCTGTAGATCTCCCTGTATGACCCAGGAAATCCATACCGCTTACTTATATGAACTTGAGTCACTTTCCATTCAACCCAGCCACCATACTCATGGGTCATGTCATCTATTCTACTATAAACTGGGTATCATACACAACATTAAATTTGCAGGCCTGGACTGCTAGTCCATATGCCCACTAGGGGCAACAGCGTCATTGACATAGTCCTCATTAACATCAGGGAATGTTGCATCCCCAAATGTGTGATATCCTCACCAGTCAGGTTGGACCATAAAGCGGTTTCCTTCTAAATAAAAGTAAAATCTGAGACACAAGGCAATTTTGGAACTTGTCAGAGTTATTCCAATGAAACCTCCTACTTTTAAGTGACACCCTGGCTTAATTTCAAGCCTCTCAAAACTCATGGAACAGTGTTGCCTATGTGGAGTAGTTGACAAAAACCTTTTACAGTCAATCAGTTGTACAGCTGCTTGAAGGTATACTTACCCAAAATAAGCACAGGAAAGACTAAAAAAAAGCCACCCTGATGGAATCTCAAGTTCAGTAGGTTGTGTAACAAAGGAAGAACATCATAGCAAAAAATAGGAAATACAATGCCCAGCAAGGTAAGAACTCCATCATCAAACCAAATAAATAGATCAAGAAACTAATTAAATTTACCAAAGCCAAATTTGAGATAAAAGTAACCTCCCAAGCTAAAGATGACCACGAGGTATTCATCACCTTTGTCCAAAACCTGTATAGCAGTAAGGAAATCATTATGTGTTCTGCAGTTTATAAGCAAGGGTGTGCCATCATTTAGGTCCAAAGATGTCATTGTTCTGTTGTAATCGTCTCTTATTAGACCAGTCATTGAGTACAGTGGTGCCTTCGGTATTCACCTGACCAAGCATATGCAACAAATGGAGCATCCACAACACTTCTTCACAAAAATGAATAAGTGGTGTAGATAACATTGCCTACATGGACAGTCTTGTCTTGTATTCTGTCTCCTACGGACTACTGAGATATGACCTGTGCCTGGCCTTTAAAGCATCCTCAGATCCAGCCTTTATGGCCCTGTTGCACATCCACAAAAAAAATGGCATTAGAAACACCCAGTCTAGAGACCTAAACCTCATCTGCAACATAATTACGAAATGTTGGAGAGGCAGGTATGTGTCTCAAGAGACTACCACTTCTCAGAAACCGGTTTCCCATCCATTTGAAGCAGAATTCTCCATGGATTTAAGTAAGTGCAGCTTGGATCGGTGTATGGGGAATCATAAATTTACCAGTGGTCTGCCACCTGTGTCCCTGTTAGAAAGGGGAAGCTTGATCACCCATACCCAGGTTATACCCCCCCCCCCCAATAAAATGAGTGTTACAAAAACATGTCAAATATATTTGGGAAGCATGGCTAGGCTTAAAAAGACCCTTTAGGGTTGTTAGCCTAGTAAACCTATGAATTCTTCCACCTCCATTTGCCTATGGTGTGAGTGTGAGCAAACAACTCAGACAGTATTACTGGGTCACCCCTGAAAAGGGACACTTTCTCCAGTGGGTTTATATGGTTAACAGAAAATAGTAATTAAAATGTGTCCCTTTTGTAGGGTTGCCACCTTTTTAAATGCCCAAAGTGGGACATTTTTGGTACAAACGTCAGATTTTGCAGGGCAAAACATACCCACCTCCAGTACAAAGGACAGAACTTCACTTTTTTGCCTAAATAAAAGCTTATTCTTGATGCATTTTAGTTGCTTTTTCTGTTTTTTATAACATTTAGGTGTTTCAGATGCAGAATAACTGTTTTATACAACTATAACATAAAATACAGGAAATATCTTTGCCCTAAAATCTCAGGACATTTGCTATTTCTTCATTTTTTTTTTTTTGCAGGACACAACTGCCCAAAGAGGGACTGTCCCTCGCAAAGTGGGACAGGTGGTAACCCTACCCTTTTGGGACCACGCCCAGTCATTTTTGGCTTTGTCTAGAATTCTTCAGCAAAGAAAGAGATTTGGTCTGTTCCTTGTAAAAATTGTGGCTTTCTGGTAATTTGTTGTAGATTTCAGTCACTAAATAATGTCAGGAATGTGAGGTTTCAGACTTTGTCTCCTTCAGAAAATGCTTGATAATGCAACTTTCTACATATATAAAAGAAATATTTAAAATCTGTTTCTGATTGTTGGGTCTTTGTCTCCAATTCTTGAGCTAAGAGAATGTGAGGGTAGGGGTGGTGCAGTGAGATGCATTTTTTGGTTCTTAAAATAGTGAGCTGAAATACACTTCTCAGTCAGTAGTCATATATTTGTTCTTTTGTTTTATTGCAAGCAAAGACCTGAATGTATACAGCCATAGAAGGGGCTGTAAATGATGGTCACATCTGTGTATGTGTGTGTGTGTATCATGCATCCCGGAGTAGTTATGGTGTAAAGGAAGGAATCAGTTGTAGTCAACAGGGGCTTCGTCATATGTACCACTTTCTTTGGGTCTGACCATAGTTTTCTTGTTTCGTTGGCTGTTGATAGCGTGTTTATTTGTCTGTGAATAAACTACACAACAGGAAGTGTGTAAGTTAGTACTTTGTGCAGGCGAGTTAAGGCAATGAGCTGTTAGTGAATTGTTTCCTGTAGTGCAGCTTTTGAGTCTCTCATTTTTGAATAGTCTGAGTCTGATCAAGTCATTTCACCAGACAGTGCTTTTGGGCTACCCCTGAAAAGATACACATCTGTGTAGTAGGCTGTCCCAAGCTGTTAGCAAATTCATTACGCAGTTTGCTTTTTGCATATTCCTGCACCCTTCAGATAGCCCCTAATTAGTCCTTCACTATATGCTGTTTGACTATGACTCCATGCACGCATATATTATAGTTTAATAGTTTGCCAGATGCATTTTCAGTAAATGTGAGATTCAAAGGAAGAGAAGTTTATTATCGCTCTTGCTCTCTGCTTTCAATGAGTATTTTGTTTTGTTCATCAAATGGCTGTCACTGTTTTTGCTGTAAAATTTTTCATAAAAGTTTTAAATAAAATCCAAATTTATGTGACTATTGTAAAAGTAAAGAAGAAAATAACATGCACAATGACAGCTTTTCAACCATGTTTTATGATAACTGGAGAGAGAAGCAAGTAATGGGACACTGATATATCTGCAGAGTGGGGGTCTGGTCCATTACTCTGCCATTTGACCATGATCCAACTCTGCTCTCATTGTTCAGAAACTGCACATCAGTATTTAGCCTTATATGCACACCCTATCTTATTTTGTTTTTCTTTTTGGAATAAACTAGTCTGAACTGCATTTTTTTCACACTAGCAATTTTCAAGTTCTCTGTTTTTTAGCCAATTGGAAATAAATGATTTACTTCCCTTTCTAGGTGCAAGTGGATATTTAAGCACCAATTTGAACATCAGTAACTTAACAACTTCTAATGAAGAGCTCATGCCATCTTGAAAGCTCGAGTAGTTGCAAAACCTCTGTTGATCCAATAAAAGATATTACATCATATGTTCATCATGTTGATCACTGCTGCAGTAGCCTTAGCTGTATGGGTTATATTCTGCCAAGGATATAACAGCCGGCCAGCTTCGAAAGCTTCAGGGCACCTTCCAAGCACCCAAATTGTCGAGCAGCTAGACCCGAACTGACTAAAAGACAAGTTAGAGTGTGAAGCCCTTCTGAGCTTACTATCACCAAAGACTGCACTTCTCTGAGGCTTTCGAAGATTGACAGTCAGCTTGTAGTTTCCTGTTCTGGTCAGATAAGTTTGCTTTGGAGAAAAAAACAAACTTCCATTGCCTTAAGTTTATTATTGTTTTATTACTTTCCTTTTCAGGAAAGTTATTTTAAAGCTAGGAGTGTTGTCTTTTTAATGGGCTGTGTTGAGACTGTAACTTCCTTTTAAACAGAGCACTCATTTTTTCTGTCAGTTTAAATGTAGAGTAAACCAACAGAAAACATAATTTATGTGAATTAATTGTATTTCTTTTTCCTTTGTGGGGCTTACATAGTGTTGTAAAGTGCTTTTTACTGTGTTTTTTTCATGTCAAAAACTTTTGTGGACTGGTAGTTTTACCTGCAATTGCTGCTTATCTTCTGCAGGAAAGAGGCACCATTTACAGCTTCACCATGGAACAGACTGCTGGCCCATGGCCAGTCCTTCTTCCAGGCCCAAAAATAAAAAGTTAAGCAAACAACCTTTGCCACCACAGCAGGCTAGCAATTTGTCTTATCTGCAGGTGGGTGACTATGCTGTGGCCATTTGTTGTACCTCATACCACACATCTTTTATCCCATATCCCTCTGGTGTAGCACCTGCAGTCACTGTGAACCAGGGGTTAACCACGTTGTCTGCAGCTGTTTGAACCACCTCAGCTGCTGCCATCAGTAACATGCTTGGCCCTATTTTTCCTGTCAGAAAGAAACAGAAGACCAAACATGTGTTTACTCCTCCTCAAATTCCTTTGGATAGGAGTAGTTTACTGAGTTTGGCTATTGATGCTTATTCTAAAGTAGTTTCTGGTAAAAGAAGGAGGGATTTCTCTAAGATATTCAAGATTCTGAATGTAAACAGGAAGATGCAGGAACAGCTACACACACAAATATTTCTAATTCAGTGTTTGATTCTCCCTGTGAGTGTTTCTTTTTCTCTGAGACTATTGATAGAATGAGACAGTGTTTTCAGTAGGAAAACAGAGGTTTCTCGGTCCCTCAGAAAATATGGGTCTATATTAAATCAGCGAAAACCCACTTCAATGAATGGCATTTCATTGGAAATGCCGTTCATCAAATTCCGCTCTTGTAAGGGGGGCTGCGCCCCTCACACCCGCCACTAATTATGTATACCAACTCCGAGATTACACTACAGTGAGGAAAGGGCAAATTTTCCAGTCTTCATTGTACTGCGATCTCAGTGTGAACAGTTTGATGAATGGCACATTTGATGTAAGTGCACCCAAAATGCCATTCGCCGAACTGAATTTTTTATGTTCTAATATAGACCCAAAAGTACTATGAGTTGTTACAGAAGGATTTACAAGAACATACCACCCATTCTTCCTATTCTGTTTGCATTAGAGGATGTGTATATTACTGCCTGCAGTTTTCCTGATACTAAGCCAGTTGCCCCTAAAAAGGCAGATGGGATGTATAAAGTTCCTCATTCTTTTAAATTCTATACACTATTTTCCAACCTGACCCAGCATTTAGAGCTTTTAGCTGACCCAACTGCTGCTAAGCACTTAATTCCAGTCCTACTCTTTCTGATAAGGATGGGAAAATTATTGATAGTTCTGGGAAAAAACGTATACATCTGCAGCTTTTATTTTCAGAATTATGAATTGTCAAGTGCATATGCTAAAGTTCTGACAAGTTGTGAATGTGTGAAAAATGTTTTATCTGCAATTGATTCCAGTAAGGAAAATTTTCTTTAAATAACTTAAGTTTATTCTGTTGCACAGGTTGCTACGTATTGTTTGCACTATGTGTATCCTATTGATACTTCTTCCACGGTTATAGCCGCTTGTACTTTTTAAGGAGGTTTGCATGACTGCATTCTCAGTACCTCACTGATGATATTAAAGATGATTTTAAGTACTCCTGTGTGTAGAGATTTAGTGTTTGGGTCCTCTGCTACAGAGGTGATCAAAAAGTGTGATGAAAGGGGCAAGCTGATCGAGGGAATCTCTCTAAGATTTTTCATCCTTCATTTTCCATATCTTCAAAGGACTTTTCAATGTCCTCATCCAGTTTTGGCAAAAACAGATTAAACAGTCTCAACAAGATTCAGGTAAACAGTTGTTTAAGAATAAATAGTGTGGGAGTTCCAAAGAGAAGTCTTGAACCTCCCACAACCAAAGACAGTCTGGCAGGTCCAAATGAATGTTCAAGAAACATTGCAACTTCCTCCCACCCTGGCCCCTTTTTTCTTCCAGAAAGTCTGAATCTCCATTTTTCTCTTTGGTAACAGACTCTGTCAGACAAATGGGTTCTGGTAATCATTCATCAAGGTTACAGATGGCAATGGAGGAAAGTCCTTTCCAGGGGTCTTTCCTCTTCCCCCAGGTCAGACTGTCTTGTTTCCACCTGTTCTTCATCACAACCCTATTCATTCAGACTTCAGACATTTCTTCAGGGTTTGTTTGTTTGGATCACATCATCAGTTCTCTGCTTTACCCTTTGGACTATCCACTGCACCAAAAGTTTTCACAAACTCTCTAGCTCCAGATGTTATGTGATCCTATCTCGCCTACATTCAGTACTGATGGGCTCGGAGCCGATCCTTCGGCTCCGACTCGGCACGCTATGCTATAGAGCGAGGCCTCTTATTGGCTGAGCTATTTCTTATCCCAGGATGCACCACCACTAATCCCCCAGATCTCGTTTGCCGCTTACAAGCTAGGACGTGGTCTCAAACTTGGCTGGGCTAAGTACTGTTTTATTCAAAGTTTTCCTGTCAGGAATTTAGCTATTTTGAACCCAAAAGCTGTTTTAACAGCTATTGTTGTTGTACGAGTGTGTTTGGAAAAATTTGTTGAGAAAAATTGTGTTTTTTGTTAAGGGAAGGTTTCCCGTTTAAGTTAGAGGGGCCTTCCCCTATTCCATTCTAGCGTTTTTGTGTTTTCAGGAGGTCAAGTACCCGCTTAAGTTAGAGGGTCTTGACCCTCATTTTCAGTGTTTGTGGTACTAGATTGTGTATTGTTTTCTGACATTGTGTTCTGTCTCTAAAAAAAAAAAAAAAAAACTTACTTAGTTTTCACTTTCTTTGTGGTAAAATCTTGTTTCTTAGTGTTAGTCAGCATGTCTAAGGAACATAGACCCTCTGGGTTTAAAAAGTGCGCGAGGTGTGGTTACAAAATGTCCATAACGGACGACCACTCCTCGTGCGTTTATTGTTTAGGCGCCAAGCACCTACAGGAGTCCTGTAGCGTGTGTCACGCCTTTTCTTCTAGAGTCCTCCAGGAGAGGAAGAATAAATTAATATTAAAAGGTCTGATTAAGCCCTCCTTCGAGGAGGCCTTATCTTCCTCTCCTACGAAGAAGAAAAAAGCGTCGGCTCCGACCAGTCTGTCGGAACCGACTGCCAAAAAACCTAGGCAGGCTTCTCCATCGGCTCCACGGACTTCGGAGCCGAGGGCGGAACGGTCTGCCTCGATGCCTCAAGTCTCAACTCCTCTGGTTTCGGAGCCGAGGACTGGGGCATCGAGAGGCGGGTCACCTTCATCGGTTCCACTGATTTTGGAGCCGATGAGGGTTGCCGGCTCAGACTCTTCCCCTTCGGCGCCGAAGCCCTCCTCGGCACCGAGGGAAATTGTTTTGAGATCTCCCTCGGAACCGATAGTGGTCGAATCCATTCGGAGCCGGTCCCCTAGTCCTATGGAACCGATGGAGAAGTCGGTTCGGACCCGATCGGTGTCATCTAGATCCTCCAAGATGTCTGATTCGGACATCGACAGGGTGTTCCTAAGACTTTTCCAATCTCCGGTGTTTCAAAAGTTAGTTTCGGCTCCAGCCCATTCGGCTTCAGAGCCGATGGTCCACCCTGCTATTATGGTTCCTCCTCTAACAGCCTCGGCACCGTTGGTGCTGGTGGAGCCGATGGAGGTTTTCGGGTCGGGCCCGACCCTTACTCCAACTCCGGCTCTTGAGTCGGAGTTCGGTACGCAGACTTCTTCTGTCGGCCCCGGGGGGGACGCTTCGGGACTGATGTTTTCGGTCCCAAGCCTTCCTCTCGGTGCGTCGGCTGCGGGGGGTGCCATCTACCGTTGTGGCCACGGAGGTGGGACCTTTCCAGGATTCTGGTGGTCCCGCCTTCAGGGCCATGAGGAGTGCGTTAGCCAAATCTTCTTTGGCTACCTCCATGGTCTCCCCAGCTCCTTCCCTGCATACTGAGACTGGGTCTTTGGCAGTCCCCCTGTCCTTAGACAGCGGAGCCCCGGGGCCTGAGGTTACCCCACTGGGGTCCCTCCTGGAGGTCCCTCTGAAGCTTCTTTGGAGGAACCCCCCAGGAAAAGATCGTGCAAGAGGAAGCACGTTGACTCCCCTGATGAGTCTCTTACATCAGACACTGATCTCGATGATGCAGAGGGGTCCCCTAAGTCGTCCTCAGATGATGTCTCCTTTGCAGACATCCTGGAACCCCTTAAACAACGAGACGGCTGGCAATCCAAACCTCCTTCTGCTGATGAGTCGGTGTTCCTTAAGGCCTTCGGGGCTCAGCCCTCCGCCTCCTGGGTGTCTCCGCCTTGACGAGCTCTTGGATTTGATCTGTCGAAGGGCGTGGGAACACCCAGACTCTGTGGAACCGGTGCCTGCTCGTCCTAATAAGTTCCTGTCAGCACCCCCGGAAAAAGAGTTTCTGACGAAAGGTGTGGCTGTAGATGCTTTGGTGGTGGCATCTGCTACCCAGCAAGATGTAGCAGAGGCTTCGACGTCCGTCCATCCTCCTAATAAGGCGTCTAGGAGCATGGATCGGTACGGTAAGCGCACCCTAAGTTCAGCGGCCTTTACATTAAGGTCCTTGAACTATCTCACGCACTTTACCAGATTTCAGAGGGATCTGATTAAAGAACTTTCCGATACCCTCTTGGGTAACCTGCCTGAGCAGCTGGCCCAGACGGTTGGCTCTCAGCTGGCTACGCTGTCGTCCATATCAAACTCGTCCATGAGGCTCATTTCTTATGCGCCAAGGGCGAGTAGAGCGGCGGGTACAGGCATTGCTCTACGGAGACAAGCCTGGCTCTGCCTGTGTCATTTTGCGGTGGCCTTTAAGTCTTCCTTTCCCGACGCCCCCTTTGATGGGTCCTCTTTGTTTGGACACAAGGTAAAGGACACACTGACCCGCTGCGAGCAAGAAGGTAAGACTTTGACTGCCGTAGGGGCATGATTTTCCACTCCCTTTCGGCCTTACCCGAAGGCTAAAAGAGGAGGGAAAATGTGGTTCCGTAGATCTCAGAAGTCTTACCCCTCACAGCAGGACGATCCCCCTTCTAGAGGCAGCGGAGGGGGAAATTCTTCTGGAAGACGCCGTCCCAGAGGCGGCAGAGGCCCTCGCAACACTGGAGACCGCGAGTCCTTTCGTGGCTCTTCAGCCTTTCACAGTCCCTGAGGGATTGCCCGACTGTGCAGCTCTGGAGCCAGTCGGGGGTCATTTTTCGAGGCACCTAAAAGCCTGGGAAGGTATCACTCAGGACCGATGGGTGCTTCGAATTATCGCCGGAGGTTACGCCATCCCTTTTTCTCACTCTCCACCTCAGTCCAAAAAAATCCCGGACCCGACACCCAGTCAACGGGAAACTGCAGCCTCAGAAGTTTCAAAGCTGCTGCAAAAAGGAGTCATCCAACCGGTCCCCGCAGACCAGATCGGATTAGGGACTTACTCAAGATTCTTTTTGGTGCCAAAAAAGACTGGGGACTTGAGGCCCATTTTGGATGTCAACATTCTAAACCATTCAGTCAAAAAGTCCAAGTTCCGAATGGTCACCCTACAAACCATTCTCCCACTGCTGGAGAAAGGTGTTTGGATGTGCTCCATAGATCTCAAGGACGCTTATTACCATATCATGGTACATCAAGCGTCCAGGAGACATCTTCGCTTCAGCCTAGGAGGCAGTCATTTTCAGTTCCGCGCGCTGCCCTTTGGTCTCACCACAGCCCCCAGGGTGTTCACCAAATGTTTGGCGGTCGTGACTGCTCACCTGAGAAGTCTAGGATTCCAGGTGTTTCCGTATCTAGACGACTGGCTCCTAACTGCCACCTCCAAGCATCTACTATTGCAGAGCCTACAAGCCACGATATCACTGGGCAATTCCCTTGGAATCACCTTCAACTGGCCAAAGTCTGTGTTGCTGCCATCTCAACGCATAAGATTCATCGGAGTAGAGATAGACTCAAATTGAATGCGGGTCTATCTACCTACAGACAGGATACAAACCATACAGGCTCAAGTTCAAGCCTTACTTCCCAGATCCAAAGCCCCAGCCAGAATGGTCCTGCAGCTATTGGGATCCATGTCCGCCACGGTTCTTCTAGTTCCCTAGCCAGGTTGCACATGAGAATTCTCCAGTGGCTTCTTTCAACTCAGTGGTCCTTTCAGGAACTCCCTCTCAGTCACCTCATATGGATCACGGAAACCTGCAAACGGGACCTTCGCTGGTGGCTGGTGCCCTCCAATCTGGATCAGGGACGACCCTTTGTTCCACCTCCTCCTGTGGCCACTTTGACCACGGACGCCTCCCAGATGGGGTGGGGGGGGGCATTCCCTGGGCAGGTCAGTCCAAGGCAAATGGCATTCGGAAGAGACCCTACTTCATATCAACATCCTAGAAATTAGGGCGGTGCTTCTGTCCCTTCAAGCCCTTCACAATTACCTCCCTCAGGGCGTAATTGCCGTTCACTCCGACAACATGTCAGTGGTCTGGTACCTGAACAAACAGGGAGGGACCAGATCCTATCCCCTTTGCAGAGAGGCCATGAGAGTTTGGGAATGGGCAGTGTCGACCAAACGCTTTCTAGTGGCGACTCATATCCCGGGCAAGTCCAATGTGATAGCCGACAGACTGAGCAGAACTATCCTCTCTCCACACGAATGGTCTCTGAACATTACAGTGGCAAATCAGATTTTCAGCAAATGGGGAGTTCCGTGTTGCGACCTCTTCGCGACTCCGCTGAATGCGAAGTGCAAAAAGTTCTTCTCCCTCACCCCGGCTCCGGGGAAGAGCCCTATGGACACACTAGCCCGTCCGTGGTCCACCGGCTTGCTTTATGCTTTTCCTCCAGTTCCTCTCCTTCCCAGGGTGATCCAAAAGGCGTCTCTCTTGGGGAGCAAAATGATCTTAGTTGCTCCTTACTGGCCTCGTCAAGTATGGTTCCCCTATCTTCGGAAATATGCACTGGAAGGTCCATGGTTCCTGGATCAGATCCCAGACCTATTGGTTCATCAGTCGGGACTATTCCACCAGTCCCTACACACCTTAAAATTGACGGCTTGGCTCCTCCTCCTCTTCCGACTATAGTCAGGAATCATACCTTGGATCCGGAAGTTGTACACATTTTATCCTCGGCCCACATCTAGATCCAGGGAGGTCATCGTCCCCCTGTACTCATCACTCATTAGACCTATGATATTGAGTACAATGCCCCATTCGGAATGTATCTGACCCGACACCTGCAGCAGCTGGAAAGGCCCCAAAAGTTCCTCACCAAAAGGATAAAGGGTCTCAAAAATATGTCTTATGCTGCCCGACTGAAAGAACTCCAGCTCTATTCAGTCTCATACCGCTTGCTCAGAGGTGACCTGTGCCTGACATATAAGGCCATGTCAAACCCAGATTTGATGAATATGCTTCACCTCAAAAAATCTAGATCCCTCAGAACCACAAGGGCGGGAGACTTAAACCTTGACACGGTTATTAATAGAACGTGCTGGAGGGACAGATTCATCACCCAGAGACTCCCTATGCTGTGGAACAAAATCCCAGTACATGTGAGGCAGAGCACCTCGCTGGCCTTGTTCAAGAGGAATCTTGACCAATGGATGGGAGATCGCAGATATACCCCAGGGATTACTTCAGTGTCACTGCTTGACAGAGGCACAGTAAAATAATAGGCATAGTTTTATTCAAACTAAAGGGGTGGCGAAAGCCACATAACTGTGGGCTAGGCTTATAAATGCCCTTGGGCAGATAGCCTAGTATGAACCTATGAACAAGTCTGCTACAAAGAAATTGTATTCTAGCAAATGGAAAAGATTTGCTATTTGGGCTCAACTCCGGGGTCTGGATCCCATCACTATTCCTGTATCAGAAGTACTGAAATTTCTAACTTCTCTTTTCAATCAAGGCTCTTCAGTCTCTACCATCAAGGTTCAATTGGCAGCTATTTCCAATTTTCACGAATCTATAAACCCACCTTTAATGAGCAACAGATTGTGTAAGACCTTCTTGAAAGGTGCTGCGCTTTTAAGACCTCCGATTTCTCATCCTGCTCCTCCATGGGATCTCGATGTGGTGTTACGCGCCTTAACTTCCTCCCCCTTCGAACCGGCAGCAACATGTGATTTAAAATTTCTATCGTGGAAAACTGCCTTTCTGGTGGCGATTACTTCTGCCAGAAGGGTTTCAGAGCTTCAAGCTTTGTCTGTAAAACCTCCGTACTTGGTTTTTCACAAAGATAGAGCATCTCTCAGGCTAAATCCATCCTTTGTCCCTAAAGTTTGTTCCAGTTTCTGCTTACAACAGTCATTAGAACTTCCAGTCTTCTTTCTGAAGTATTCTAACAAATCGGAATTCATATTCCACACATTAGATGTCCACAGGCAATTGCGTTTTTATTTAGATAGGACCAAACAAACAAGGAAAACAGATCAGTTGTTTGTATACTTTTCGGACAATAAATTGGGCAAAGCCATCACAAAGGTCACTATTGCCAAATGGATCAAGGACTGTATTACTCAAGCTTATTCTTATTCTAATAAAGAGCTTACCACCTCTGTCAAAGCTCATTCTACAAGAGCTATGGCTACTTCAATAGCATTCCATTCTAAGCTTGCCATTAGTGACATTTGTGCTGCGGCTACATGGTCCTCCCCGCACACTTTCATTTCCCACTACAAATTGGATGTGGCATCTAGAGGACGAGCTTCATTTGGTTCCACAGTACTCAGGAGTGTTTTCCAATGAGCCACCCAGGATTTAGGTGCTAGGGACACTGTCCCATCAGTACTGAATGTAGGCGAGATAGGATCACATAACATCTTTTAGTTATGTACTTACCATAACTTTAGATGTTTGGGATCCATTTCGCCTACATTCCCAATAACCCACCCTCCTTCCCCCTTCCTTGGAGATCAGAGGATATCAGAAGGTCCGAATCCTGTTGTTTCATCTTGAAACATCTGGCAAGGTTATATAAACAAGTTGTGTACGTGTGCAAGAATGCGGACAAACAAGATCTGGGGGATTAGTGGTGGTGCATCCTGGGATAAGAAATAGCTCAGCCAATAAGAGGCCTCGCTCTATAGCATAGCGTGCCGAGTCGGAGCCGAGGGATCGGCTCCGAGCCCATCAGTACTGAATGTAGGCGAGATGGATCCCAAACATCTAAAGTTATGGTAAGTACATAACTAAAAGTTATAGCTCGTGCAGGCTACAGGGTATCTACATTCTTCAATATTTAGATGACTTGCTTATTTTTGCAGAGTCTTTTTCAAAGCACCGGGAATCTTTCTGTCTGGTGAGAGAGCTCTTACACAAGCTGGGATTCCAAGAGAACATTCAAAAGTCTTTATTGACTCCCTCACACAGGATTGTGTTCCTGGGATGGCAACTAGACACCTCAATTCAAAGAGCTTTTATTCCACTGGAAAAAAAATAGATTTTTATTTAGATCTATTTCTGTGGTTTTCCACTCATACTTCTGTCACTGCAAGGAAATTCATCAGGATTTTGGCTCTCACTGCAACTGTGGATGTTCTTCGTGTTTCACTGTTGCAGTTGTCACACTTGGGTTATCTGCCTGCAGGTAGCCCTCAGTCGGCCCGAATACCAGAGACTTTGTAGTTCTGCGTCGGATGCTGTCACTTCTTCTATGATGTCAGGTAGTCAGGGGTATAAAAACAGGCAGCTGACGCCATTACATCAGTCTTTCTTGCCAAGGAGGAGCCCAAAGCAGAAGCAGAAGCATTTCGCAAGTGCCGGTCTGCCACTACCTGAATTTTTTGTTTTCGAGTTGAATAATCCTGAAGTCTTCTAAAGCTAAGTACCATGTTGGGGATCCTTTTTTCTTGCTCTAACCAATGTCAAAAAAAGTTAGCAATTGTCTTGCCTGTGGAAAGCAAATACCTCACAGAGATTTTCATTCTTACTGTGTCACCTGTTTAGGCCCAGACCACGAAGTCCCTTGCTGTTGGTTTTGTGCCTTGTTTAACGCCCAAGCCATTTGTCGTCGGGCTATCTTTGTCGCTAATTTCTTTCGTTCTCAATCTCCGTATTCTGAAATGCCTTTGGTAAGCCTTCCGACTACCGATCTTCCGAAAAAACTTAAAGACAGAGACAGACTGCATAGGTCCAAAACTGCCGACGACACTTCCGTTAAGCTAGTTTCCAGTGTGCTGGTACTCAGTGAGGTGCCTTTGCAGCCCCTTATACTCACTTCTGTGGATTTGCAGGCCTCTGCTGAGACCCATTTGGAGTCTGGTATGCCGCGAGATGCTTCTTTGACTATGGAACCAGCGGATGTCTCTACCTTAGATGGGTCCAGAGTCGCTGTGCAGGCACTGGCTTCTGAGGGAGTTTTTCATCATACCGATGTTCAAATCAAACCGATGACTTTTTTAACCAAAACTACTGAGTTTCTTAGGCCCAGAGTACGCATTATGCCTAGAAAACCAACAATCAAAGAGAATGCTCAGGCACCCATGCCAGAAAAATAAATTCTTAGAATGGCTGAAGACCTTATTACGCTGATTAGGGGAAGCCAGCCTACCCCAGCTAAGAGACAAAGACTCCAGTCCTCTTCAGGTTCTACAGACCAGGAGTCCGATTACTCTGACCTTTCTGATTATGAAGACATGCCCTTATCCGCCTATGAGGATTCAGATGCAGAGGAATCTATTCACGCTGCCACCCCTCCAGAGGATTTCTCTTTTGGTGAAACCTTGCATACTTTAAGAGAGCATTTCCATTGGGAATGCCAAGACTATCCTCAGTCCAAAAAGAGACACACAGAATTTTTAGAGTTGCCTCAGCACAGGCCTTTAGCTATATGCCCTATCCTGGATGTTGTGGATGATGTTTTCATGGAATCCAGTCTTACTCCAGACACTTTACCTCCAGCCTCTAG
This sequence comes from Protopterus annectens, assembly GCF_019279795.1. Lineage (NCBI taxonomy): Eukaryota > Metazoa > Chordata > Ceratodontiformes > Protopteridae > Protopterus > Protopterus annectens. The sequence continues at coordinate 1,309,249,135 of NC_056726.1, forward strand.
GAAACCAGACAGGTACTACAGAGTACCTGATTCTCACAAGTTTCTTTTCAAGAATCCTACTGCTGATCCAGAGATCATTTCCCAGGGACCTAAAGGTATTAAGGCTACTACAGCCAAAAATCCTATCCCTTCGGACAGGGATTCCAGAGCTTTGGACAGATGGGGTAAGAAGGTATATACCTCTGCAACTCTTGTTATCAGGACATTGAATTGCCAGTTTCACATGCTGAAATACCAGCAACATATTATGGAACTTATTAAACAAAAAGTGGTAATTTTTCCCAATTGTGCAGAAAATAAAGAATTGCAGGAGCTTATGCACTCTGCAAACCAAGTTAGTAAGCATACTTTGCAGCGTGGCTTTGATGCCCTGGAAGCATCTTGCAGGGTAGCAGTCACTGGCTCTGTACTGAGAAGACTTGCTTGGCTGAAGGAGCGGGCCTTGCCAGATCATGTCAAATCTAAATTACTAGACACTCCTTTAAATAAGGACCGTTTGTTTGGCACCAAAGCAGAAGAAGTTCTTAAAAATATGGAAGAAAAGGATAAATCTATGCAAACTGTTAAATAATTCCTACAAGTGCAACCACCTAGATTCCGTAAGCATTGCCCTTCAAAACACTGGTCCTTTCCAGCCCCCTCCAGGCCTTCCCAAACAAGACCCATGGGAAACAAACCACCTAGACTACAGTCTTAGGGTATGCAGAGATCTAAGCAATGGAGCGCCCTCACCCCTAGAGCAAGGAGTGGTAAGCCATCTCCTTATGGAAAAAGCTCACAATGACTTTTCAACTCTATTTCCCAGCCCTGCCCAATTGCTTGTGCCCCTAGGAGGAAAACCTGCCCTTCGTGCAAAAAATTGGATGTCCTTCAGTCAGGACCGATGGGTCCTCAACATTGTAACCCAGGGGTACAAATTTTATTTCCATTCACTGCCAACCTCAAGTGGGTTTCCAGACCTTCCTCCAAACCAGTGGGCAGAGGCTCAAAACTAAGTACTTTCCCTGCTCAGTATCAGACCTATTCATCCTGTTCCAGTACAACAGAGGGGTCAAGGATTCTATTCCATACTATTCCTGGTACCCAAGAAAGAGAGCTTTTGGTGCCCAATCCTGGATCTTTCAATTCTCAACACCTTACTGGTGGTAACAAAATTCAAGATGCCTACCCTGCAACAGCTTCTCCCTATGTTAGCCAAGGATGCCTGGTTAGTCACCGTAGACTTAAAAGAAGCCTATCTGCACATCCCCCATAAGAGAGTCATGCAGGAAATATCTACGTTTTAGAGCAGGGTCTATGCATTATCAGTTCTCTGCACTTCCCTTTGGCTTATCTACTGCACCTAGGGTATTCACAAAATGCCTGGCTCCAGCCATTGCATACTGCAGGCAGAGAAATATCCAAATTTACCCATACTTGGACGACTGCCTAATTCAGGTGGACAGTCAGAAGTTGCTGCTTCAGCACCTGACATTTGTAAAAAGCCTTCTAATTTCATTGGCGTACACCATCAACGAAAATAAATCACAACTGGTACCCAGTCAAAAGATTGTATTCCTGGGAGCAAGCTTGGACACAGCTTCCCAGACGGCATTCCTCACTTCAGAAAAAACAGGTCTATCTGACAGACTACTTCAAACAAATGGCCACCAGAACCCAGCTATCTGAAAGAAAAGTACTGCAAGCCCTAGGGTTCATGGCCTCATGTAGTCTGCTAATTCCATATGCAAGACTGCATTTGAGGAAATGTCAATGGTACTTAAAAAGTCTTTGGTGCCAACATTCTCAGGACCTGGAAACAGTCATTCCTATCATACCTTGTCTAAGGACAGAGTTCCTTTGGTGGGCAGAAGTATGCAACCACAACAAGGGATTGCATTTTACTCAACCCCACACTGCCCAGACCCTAACCACAGATGCATCAGATGAGCTACATGGCGGGCAGATGTATTCAGGGCCACTGGAGCCCAAGGCAAATTCTCCTGCACATCAATCAAAAAGAGACGCTAGCTGTACAAAATGCCCTGACAGCTTGCAGATACCTACTGTTTCCAGGACAACTGCTGATAAAAACAGACAACATCACAGTTATATGGTACATCAACAAGCAGGGGGAACCCATTCTTACCCACTCTGCAGGTTAGCCATGGCCCTGTGGAACATGGCCTTAGACAACCAAGTTCATCTACAAGTTCAATTCCTGCCAGGCAAACAAAATTCACTGGCAGATGACTTAAGGAGAAATATCCTAGACCCACACGAGTGGAAATTGGAGCCCAGCACCTTCAACCTTCTGATCCAGAAATGGGGGACCCCAGAGGCTGATCTCTTTGCCTCCCCCGGCAACAACCAGTTAAGCAAATTCTGCACCAGTAACGCTCACAGCAGGGCCTGAAAGGTAGATGGCCCTATCCTTTCAATGGGAAAACCTCTCAGTCTACGCCTTTCCCCCTCTGCCCCTTATCTCAAGAGTATTACTCAAGATAAAACAAGACAGGCCAAGGACAATTCTGATTGCCCCAGACTGGCCATGCCAGCACTGGTACCCACTCATGTACAACCTGACAATGGTGCCACCCTGGCACCTACACCAGACCCCAACCCTGCTTTCTCAGCAGGAGGGACAGATTTTGCATCCACAATTGCAAACCCTAAATCTTGCAGCCTGGCTTATTCCTTAAATACCCCACCAGCAACCCTAAGCAAGCAGGTGTTGGACGTCATTCTTGAAGCCAGAAGGCCCAGTACTAGGAAATCCTATGCTGAAAAGTGGAAAAGGTATTGTTCTTTGATTCAGTCTAAAGGAAAGGACACAGCACTGCCCTCCTTACCTCTAATCCTGGATTACCTAGCAGAACTACTACACAGAGGCCTATCCTTCTCCTCCATTAAGATCCATGCCTCTGCCATTTTGGCTCATTACAATACTGAACCACCTCTATTCTCTCACCCTCTCATCAAACATTTCCTGAGAGGGGCAAACAACTTAAGGCCACCAAGGAGAGCACCCACCCCCGCTTGGGACCTTAACTTTGTTCTGGAAAAGCTCACGATTCCTCCTTTTTGAACCTGCTGCTTCAGCAGAGTTAAAATTCCTCTCTTGGAAAACAGTCTTGCTTCTAGTCATCACTTCAGCTAGAAGACTGTCTGAGTTACAAGCACTGATGGCTGTGGAACCCTTCATTATTTTCCATGCTGACAGGGTTTCCCTCAGAACTAACCCTTCCTTTATGCCTAAAGTGGAGTCCAGTGTGGCTCTCAACCAAGCCATCCATTTGCCAACCTTCTTCCCTAATCCTCAAATTAAAGGGAAAGGATCCTGCACTCTTTGAACATGCACACACAGCTCAGGTTCTACCTTGATAGCACTAAGCCTTTCAGAAAATCTGACCAGTTGCTATTCAACTTTGCAACAAGGGCAGAGGGCAAGGCCATTTCAAAACAAACCATTTCCAAATGGATAGCACACTTCATACATTTCTGCTACAAGTACCATGGAAAACCAATCCCTCAGGGGGTCAGAACACATTCCACTAGAGCTACATCTACCTCTACATCATTTCTCAGGGGAGTCCCTACAAGGGACATACTTTAAGCTACTACCTGGAGTTGTGTACACACATTCACCAAGCATTACCAGCTGCCTATCTCTTCCAAATCCAGGGCAGGATTTGCTACAGCAGTCATGCAAGGCCTACTAGCCAGCCCTAACTCTAAATGACTGCCTCCATCCTTCCTCATCTTTGGGAATCAACCCAAGTGTGTTGACTGCAACAGTGAAACACGAAGAACATAGTACAATTGTGTATACTTACCATAAATGTAGATGTTTGAGTGTATTCACTGTTGCAGTCCTGGTTTCCCTCCCTCCAGCCCCCTGGTTTTCTCTATCTCTTTATCTCTCTTCTGTATGGCTATTCCTACTAGTATTGGTATTTACTTTTTACTGGTGTTTTTTTTCCCTACCATATACTAGCTCCCTGTTTGGTGGTTCCTGACATTTGGGGCAAGAAAAACTGATGTAATGGTGTCGGCTGCCTGTTTATATACCCCTGATGCCATGGAAGAAGTGACAGCATCCGAAGCAGAAATGCTAAGTCTCTGATATTCAGGCAGACTGAGGGCTACATGCAGGCAGCTAACCCAAGTGTGATGATTGCAACAGTGAATACACTCGAACATCTACATTTATGATAAGTGTACACAACTGTACTTTCTCTTTATAGCCCTGGCAATATTCCACATCAGAAAGGTATGGTGGTATCTGAAATTTCTTTTGTCCTAGCATCAACTCCCTTTTATCTTTTCAAGTCCTAGTGCTGGGGTTTGTCAGAAAATAGATCTTGTGGTAGAGACAACAGATATCCTTGAATCTAGGTCTCACCTTCTCCTTTCCTACTTCAAAGCAGTCAGTCACAACAGATGTTTCAGATGTTGCTTGGGGAGCAGTCGCTGGAGTAATAGAAGTGCAGGGGGTGTGGGACACCAAGGACAGATGCAACAACATGTATGTCACTGTTGTTCTTGCCCTGATCAAGGCACTCAATTCTTTGAACCATCTTTGGTCCTAAGGACCTCTTCAAGTGGTTGCAGAATACCACAGACGTGGTACATCAACAAGCAAGGAAGAACTAGGTCATACCCCTTTGCAGACTTGCCATGTTCGCTTGGGTTATAGCTTCACAGTGCATACTACAGACATCCTACATCCCAACAGAGCAAAATTGTTTAGCAGACGCTCATGAATGGAAACTAGATCTGGGGGTTTCTAAGATCTGATCCATCTGTGTGAAGTTCCTCAATTAGATCTCTTTGCCTCCTCTTTGAACAATGTTATGTTCCAGAACTCTATGCAAGAAGGTATGGAAGGCAGAATTGTTTTCTTTTAACAGAAATATTCCTGTATGCTTCTCCACCCTTTCTGCTAATATTTAAGGTACTTTTGAAGATTCAGAAGGAATCTCCCCAAATCATTGTGGTGATTCCCTTCTAGTCCAGGTAATCACGATTCTCTCTTTTTTTGGAAATTACCAGACTGGATCAACTTACACAAGAACAGGGGATGTTTGATGCACTCTGTAATCAGTCATCTTCAGTTAACTGTCTGGATGACAGGGTCTTAATTCATTTTAGGCACCTGTTTACTGAGGATGTGCAGGAGGTTGTAATGAAGAAAAGAAAATCCGCTACTAGAAAATCAAATGTTAGCAGATAGAAAAGGTTTTCTAGTTGGCGTCAGCAATATAACCAGCACACATTCAGGACAATATTTGTAATTACTGTCCTATGGCCTTTCTTATTCCCATTTCAGGGTTCATCATGAGCCATTTCAGCATGTCTGCCCAAGGATCCTGCTCTTTCAAAGCAGTTTCATGTCATAATGTTCTTGAAAGGGATTTTGCGTAAGAGGCCTCTAGATAAACCAGTGCCCCTTCCTTTGGATCTTAATTTTGTGTTACAAAAGATGTCACTTGCTCCATTCAAAACTGCTAAGCTGACTGATTAGCGATTCTTAACATGGAAAACAGATTTCCATTGTAAGCCGACCTCTGCAAGAAGGGTATATGAGTTGTAAACTCTTATGGCAAGTAAACCCCATTTCATTTTCCATAAGGACAGGGTTTCTTTCAAAATGAATCATTCTTTTATGCTTAAAGTGGTATCCAAGTTTACTTTAAGCCAAACTATCCAACTCCCACCCAAAAATGAGGGAGAAAGGGTACTCCATATCTTGGATGTCCACAGGCAACTCAGGTGTTGTCTTAACAGAACTAAATCTTTCAGATCTTTGGATCAATTGTTTATTTCTTGTGAAGATAAGAAATGACAACCTGTGTCAAAACATACTATTTCCAAATGGTTGTCTAAGGCTATTACCTTTTATTATATTCACCATAACAAATCCATTCCTGGCAGGGCCAAGGTACACTCTACCAGGACCTTGGTTTCATCTGTGACATTTTGGAAATGGTTGGATTCTAGAAATATTCTAGATGCTTCGTCTTGGTCCTCTGCACATACTTTTACAAACCACTGTAAGCTTGATTCCTTTTCTGAGTCCGGATTAAGCATTGCTAGCACCATCCTTCAGGGGCTTTTGGCCTCTTCTCCTTCCACATCCCAAATGTAGTTAGCTGTGGTACTCTACCTATATAACTAAGGCTTCTGCAGCAGTCAGTACAGTGAACAATGTACAATTTTGTAAGTTGAACTTACATAACAGTAGATGTTCGAATGATCACTGCTGCGGTAACCATTCCATCGCCGTTGTTTTTGGTGTATTTTTTATGCCAGAGTGTGGACATGTATGTATGTATGTATTTATTTTTGTCATTCTTAGCATTGTCCTTTTAGGGCTCAGCCTCCCTCTGTCTGCTGGCAGGAAAGCTCTGAAGGACTTCATGCTCAAATTTGCCTTTAAGTCAGCTCAGCTCAAACTGCTTGACAGTTTGGGTGTGTGGAAGTTGCCCTAAAGATTTAGAAGCTGGCCGGTTGTTATATCGTTGGCAGGATATAACCTATATAGGTAAGGCTACTGCAGGAGTGATCACTTGAGCATCTACTGTTATGGTAAGTTCAGCTTTACACAACTGTAATGTCTGTGCTCCAGTATCCATGTGTTTTGAGTTAAGAAGTTGAGATAGCACAGGGTAGTACCATTGTATGTTTCTGACATCAGTGAGCCAAGATACATTTCTGGATCATTGTTTATTAGTCATTTGTTTGCTTGATCTCAACAAAATTATCCAAGGTGTGCAGCCATGTACATAGCTCTAATTGATGGGTGGGTGGGTGATTGTGTGTTTACGCATGTACGTACGTGCATGTGGGTCAGAGATCAAGGTCCTGGCAATTTAATGGGTAGAGTGAAATAATAGTAAAGCAGATGGAGAGAAAGGTGAACGTTGTTTGTCACTGAGAATTTGTAACTAGACAAGCTAAGAGAGTATGAGAATAATTTAATTTTTGTGTGTGGGGGTGGTGGTCTTGGACTTTTTCAACCTGTTCTCAACTCTCTAATTTTTGAAAAGTTGGATGTGTGGTAAAACACAATATATTGTAATTGTTGTATAGCATTTTTGTCTTATAAGTAGTGTAAAAGGAAAATTTTATTTTGTAACAAAGTGACTGTTTTGGAAAGCAAAGAGAAACTGGGATATCAAATGTATTAGCTTCCTTCCTGGTTGTTAGTAAATGTTTCACATTTTACCCATTTATTCCGCATTGTACAGGGTAGTGTAGTATTCCATGTTTTAAAGATGGAAGGTTGAGTATGGCTATAGTGTATGTAATTATTTTGCTTGTTGGTTATGGATGGCAAGGGATTCATGATGTTGCAAGCCTGCTCTTACCTGTATTGCTTGATGCTGACTGGAGCTGATTGTGTTTTTTTTTGTTTGTTTTTTGTGGGGGGGAGATTCCCTTGGCCGTGGGCCTTTCTAACTTGAGTTGTTTCTTTCAAGAGTCTCTAATGGTCGAAGGACTGGGTGTATGGTAAAACAAGTATCAAGTCACATTTTAACCGTGCTGAAACCCCTCCCTCCGTAGCTGTTAATAAATGTTCCACATTTTGCGTATTTGTTACTGCAGGTTTTTTTTTTTTTGCTTGTTGGTGTTATAGATGTTATGATAATGTTAAACCATATTAAACTGTGAAGATGAAGAAATGAAGCCTCAGCTTAAGAATTTAAGAATATATAGCTTTAATGATTTTATACATTAAAACTACACAAAACACCACAAAAGATATCCTGAAGTTAAAGGGCTTCCAGAACACCAAACCAATGTAAAAAAGAAAAACAGCTGAACGTCTACCACAGTTGTCTTTATTACATGACAAAGCTTTTGAGTAAAAAACACACACAGTTTTTCTGAGTTTAAATACCTAGAAGCAGCCAATTAATTATCATATGTTCTGAGCTTATTAAAGCTATTAAAGTGCCCACATAAAAAATATATATGCTTTACTAAAATGCATCTTATTTATAAATAAAATGTGGTTCTCATATAAAATACAAGGCATAAATACATAAAACATAAAAACAATTATTTGCTGCATTATTTATCTATAAATAATTTGTAAATGTGGTTAAGCCTATCTTTCAGTATGGGTTTTAAGCTCACAGTACTGTTCAGACCTGGGGGGTGGTCAGCCCTAAAGTAATGTAACCATCTATACTCATTCAGTTCTGTTTTAGTCACCAGATCTCCACCATTTTTGTTCCTAAGTATTACTTGTACAATTGTGAATTTAAATTTTTGCTCTACACCCATGTTCTCTACGTGTTTTGCTAAAGCATTAGTTAAAACTCTCCTTTTTAAATCTGACATATGTGCGCTGAGTCTATCCTTAAGTCTCTAATTAGTTTTACCAGTATAAAAACTTGTGCACGCTATACAGTGTGCTAAGTAAATCACATTTTCTGAACTACAAGTACCCCTTGCATTAAATTTAAAATTCTCTCCACTGATTGGATACTTAAAAAATGCTTCTGTACTTATATCTATACAATGTACACAGTTATAACATGGAGTTGTCCCATTGCTCCCATGATATTTCACAACTTATTTTTTACTGTTCATTTCTTTGAAAGATAGCTGTTGTCTCAAGTTTTTTTCTCTTTTGTATGTGAAGCTTGGCTTCTCTCCTAGAATCTTACTACTTTCCTGGTTAGAGGCCAATATTTCCCAGTTTCTTCTAACTATATGTTTTAGCAAATGAGCATGTCTATTATATGTTGTAATATAGTTGATGCTACTTTCTTTCTTTCTTTCCTGAAACTTCTACCAGTAGTATTAACTTCAGCTTTTTCTGTTTGTACACTAGTAAAATGCGGTTTAGCTATGTCATTTCTCAAAGTTCTTAATATATTCTTAGACCTATCAGTTAACTTCATATCATAACCTTTATCCAAGAAATCTGATGCCATTATTTCCATCTGATTAACAAATGCATCATGTTTTGTACTCAGCCTACTAGCTCGCATAAACTTGCTCTTGACAACACCCTCAAACACATGATGTGGATGCATACTTTGATAGTGAACATACTTTGCTGCTTGTATCGGCTTCTTGTATATAGCTGTACTCATTACATCATTTTCCTTAGAAATAGTTACATCCAAAAAATTTATTATATTTGATGAACTATTAACATCAAATCTCAAAAAGTCAGTTGTTGAATGTAAGTATGCTACAAAACTATGTAACATATCTAATGACCCTTTCCACAAAGAAAGGTGTCATCTACAAATCGTTTATAAAAAGCAATATCTGTATGCCTAAATTCAGCTGTAGTTCCATTATAAATATGTTCTTCCTCCCACCTTGCTAACACAAGGTTTGCATAGTTGTTAGCAATGGGAGTACCCATTGCTACCTCTTGTCTCTGATGATAGCATTCTTCATTAAAGCTAAAGATGTTATTTTCTAAAACACATTCTATTAATGAACAGAATAGTTCTACCTTACTAGCATCAAATGTGCCATGTTCATAAATATATTGTCTTAACTAGCTCAATTCCTTCATTATTAGGAATGACAGTAAAAAGTGATTTGATGTTCATTGTTACCAACGCAACATTTTCAGACATATTCATGTCATTCCATTGTAGAGCTGTCAGAAAATCTTGAGTATCCTTAATATAACTTTTATTAAACTGCAGTAAGGGTACTAACTTCCTATCCACATATTTTGAAATAGCTGTTGCTATCCATCGTTTTCCAGAGACAATAGGTCTCATAGGAGGTCTTGTTATACTCTTATGCAGTTTAGGGAGTCCATAAATAAATGGAATAACTGGACTAGCTGTATATAAATAGTTATAGTCATCTGGGTTTATACTGGCATCCATTAGTAATTCATACAAAAAAGATTTCACTTTACAAATAATATTGTTCACAGTTGCATTATTCACTAATTCAGTTGTCATAGCGTCTGATAGCAAATCATTTATCCATTCTATTTATTGTTCAGCATCCATTATTACAATCATGCCCCCTTTGTCTGCAGATTTGATAATGATATTACGATTATTACATAAAGAAGCAAGGGCTTCCTGTTCAACTTTACTCAAAGTGTAATACTTATTACCTTTCTGTTTAGTAAAAAATAGCTGGTACATATCCTGCTCACACATATCCAAAAATGCTTTTACATTAGGTGTACTCAATGGTACAAAAGTGCTAGAGCGTTTTAATACATCTTCCAACTGTTGTTCATCTTTATACAATAACTTTAAATCTAAATTTCTAGTAAACAACCGTAGCATCATTTAAATTCCTGCACATCCAAAAAGTACTCAAGTCATGGATAGGTTTATTGTGACCAGACAACCACAATGGAGTTCTACACATACCTCTCAAATGATCCTGTTTTTGCAGAATGTCCCTGATTTTGCTTCAAATATTTGTCCTGTCACTTATAACAATTTTGATTTTCTGGTAAATGACTCAAGGTAACAGTCAGTCAGTAATGCCAGTCACTAGAGTTTTATATTTCTTATTGTTCAAAAAATGCGTATTGATGCAAAACTTGTTCTTATTAACTTAAGTGAAATAGAGTAATACTTACAAACTTGTTTTTGATTGTATCACCCCCATTACTTTTAGCTTTGTCCAGAATTCTTGACCATTTAAGTTGAAATTACAGTGCTGTCTGAAAACAATGTTTTATATTATTTCTAATGGTGTTAAACTAGAAACAGATTACTAGGAAGTTTGTGATGCTGCATTTACTTTATATATCCTTTTTAGTGACTAGGTTAGTCCCATTAGACTAGTAGCTTCTTTTCAGGAGAGACCCAAGGTGGTATTTATACTAAAGGGGAAATTTGGCCAGGGCATCTACATTTTTCCATAATTAGATGACTTGCTTATTTTTGCAGAGTCTTTTTCAAAGCACCTGGATTCCTTCTGTTGGGTGAGAGATCTCTTACACAAGTTGGGATTCCAGACCCAGTCAGTCAATTAGAATGGGTATATATTTTACAGTGAGTGAATTTTCTGTATTAGGTGTACTATTTGGGAATAAAGATGTAAATAGAAATCAGTGGGGAAAAAAAAAAGAAATAGGTTTATAGGTGTGTACTAGGCTAATGGCCCTGGAGCCTTTACAAGCCTAGCCCATAGGATTACCCTGGCATTGTGCCACCTGACCTTAGTTCCCAGTACCTCTGTTGAGTAGAGTCACTGGAGTGATCACCGAAAAAATAAATAAATAAACAGCCCTTACAGGTGTTTTTATTTTTTATATTTGTTGGACCCTATAAATTAAATGAGTCAAGCTACTGAAAAATACAACGCACACAGGGAAATAACAAGACTAAGCCCACAGAATACACGAGGGGGGGACATAGTTTTCTAACTTAAACAGATGACACAACGATACTGTACTAAAGACCAAACAATGAAAAAGAACAGGAACACTAGGGATAAAGCCCTCTAAAACAAGCTGATTAAAAGTTCTCTAATTTAAACGAACTATGACAGAATAGGATAAGTACAAACATTAAACACCGGGAAGGGATACAAGGCCTAGTGGATAAATGACGGTCAAAGTCAGCAAATAAACAGCTCATCTAGAAAGTATCAAATAATTAGAAGCCACTCAGCTATAAAAATCTGAAAAGCTAGTTATCCCAACAAATAATTCTTAATTGTTATAGAGAAGGTAAATCAAAAAAGATTACAGTTAAAGCTGGCAGATGAACACTCAGTCTATTTAGCGGCATGCGAGATCTGGGGATGGCTTCAGTGCACGCCAGGACCGGGACCCCAGCCACGAGAGCTGGCAGAGCGGCCCGAGCAATAATAATGCAAATATGTTTTTTTCTTGAACATATGAATTATTCAGAAAAAAGACTTATCTGGTAAATTCAGTACTGATGGAAAAAAACAAAATACCTAACAAGTGTATTTATGTTGCTAACAGTATTTGAAAAGGGCTTAAGTTTTTTCATTTATATGGGGTTCTAGATTAAACTCGGTAAAAAAGAGAAGTTTTGTAAAAAATAAGTTGTTTTAGGGTTATTAACCCAGTGGTATATACTGCTTCATTAAATTTGTACAAAGTGTTAAAGTGAATAAATGAAAACGATGAAATAGTAATAGTAAAACTGTATAAATATAAGTATGATAAATTCTGGGATATGGTGAGAGTGTATTAATGAAAAAATAAGACGTTACCAAGAAAAAATACTTTATGGAAAATAAAAATTGATATAGAAAAAGATAGAAAATTATGGTATAAGAATGTAATGATAAAATATTACTTTGTAAAACCATGGGAAAATATAACAGATGAAAAAAATTAAATCTATAAAAATAAGCAAAGATTTTTTGTGGAGATTAATAATAGATAAATTTTAATATGCCATGTAAAGAAAAAAGTGATAGAATATGTTTACATTGTTAAGAAGACGAAGCTACGGAACATGTTTTTGAAATGTAAAAGAGTAAAAAAGTTATGGCAAACGCTATCGGCCAGATTCAGTAAAGCCTATATGATCGGTTTACATCACGTGCACATTGCAGTGCGTGCACTGTAACACACTTTTTTAGATTCAGTAAGGGGCTCCACATGGTGTGTAGAGATGCACAAACAAGGTATACACAGTCACATGCTAATTACAGCATAAGCAGCTGAATAGTATGCTAATCAGCCAATCCAAGATGGAGGAGTTATTCAGCAAGCTATAAAACAATTGTGTAGACTCAGTGCTGGTTTTCTCTGCGAATTTTAAAACCTGTTGGAGTGCAGCCACGGAAAGGAGTCTACACAGAAACAATGTTAGGGGTTGCTACTGTTTAATTCATGTGTATGTGCAACAGGATGAAGTCTATGCTGCTGCTGCTGCTGCTGGTAGAACAAAGCTAAGAAGGAGAAGAGTTTTTAGACCCTGTTTAACTTATCATGATCAACCTGATGTGGAAATTGTAGAGCACTACAGGGCGGATAGAAACACACTACAGGAACTCTGCGACCTCTGCTGTCCTCAACTCAGAGCCAGGGCAAACCAAAGGGACCCCATACCAGTGGAGACAAAGGTTGTGTGTAGCACTTAGAATTTTAGGTACAGGTACTTTACTGAGACCAATAGGGGACATGCTGGGGGTGTCACAAGCATCAGCATCCAGGATTCCCCATCAATTCCTGAATGCTGTGCTCCAGCATGCCAGTGACCACATATATTTCCCCTGTACTCCTGAGGACAGGGCCAGAAATATGCAGGAGTTCTACCATGTAGCACACTACTCTGAAGTACTGGGGACATAGATTATACACATATAGAAATGAAGGCACCACCTGGGGAACAGGGAAGGCTCTACATAAAAAGAAAGTCATGTGTAATGCCAACAAATCACCTTGAACATGTGTGCTGGCAACACAGGCAGATACCTTGACTCACAAATTTGTCACACCTCCCAAATGTATCAGATGTTCCCTAGGGGGAATATCCCACAGGGTCATTTACTGGGGGATGGAGGTTATGCACTGGAACCATTACTGATGACACCCATAAATGCACACACCTGCTGAAGATACCATAATGAGGCACATGCTCAAACGAGAAATATCATAGAAATATCATAGAGCATGTGTTTGAGCTGCTGAAGTCACGGTTCCAGTTCCTAGATACATCTAGGGGAGCCCTGCAGTACAATCCACGTACATGTACTTAAATATTCACTGTATGTGCCATGCTACACAACATCATGCTAAGAAAAGAACTTCAGCAAGATTGATGAGAGGAAGGGGCACACATCCCACCACCAATGGCAAGGTCACTTCAGCCACATGCAGGTGAGGAGTCAGAGGGGGAACCAGCACCTGCTCTGGGTGTAGGCAGATGAAGGCATTCTCAATATACCCTCGCATTGGCTAAGAGGCATAGCACACTCACTCACCACCTAAGGGGCTAAAATCATTCTCCTACGCACATACATATAGTAGCATTGATGTCAAGCAATGCTTACAACTTTTACCTACCCATGTAATGGCTGTGTACTGCTAGCATCAGACAGAGTCAGCCGTGAACTAAAGCTGTTGCAACTGCTGGATTTACAAAATAAGTGTTGAACGTGGAGTGTATTGTGCAATAATATAAATGAATGGCATATCGTATTCATATTGTGCAATAATATAAATGAATGGCATATCCTTGCATGTTGTTACTTGCTAGTGTAATCAAGTAAAAGGAGGGGGGTTTGTACAGAACTTACCTTAATATGTGACAGAAGAGACTTATGTGATTTATGTGTGTCAATTATCAAACACTAGGCCTTAGGCATCAAAGGTGCACACAGTCATACCTCTCAAAAGTACTGTTGGTCACAGAATGTCCTCAGTTTAACACCATACTTTTGTACTGGAAAATCATTAGAGAGAGGAGTTAGGATGCAATGAGACACATTTCAGTTTCCGGCTTAATACCCCTCAGAAGATCATTAATACTGATGTATAAAATATTTGATGTTATCAGCTGTCTAACTTTCTAACACCAGTATAAGTCAGAGGTACAATTACCAATTCAACATCACAAATGCAGATATACTAAACACTAAGTCAGCTATATGCACCCTGAGCATCAGATACAAATGTTATGTAGCCCTGAATCCAGGGATATGGCACATTTATCATTACTTGCACAGGGTGCTGTGTGGGGGGCAGGAAGCCTAGGCTGACACAAAAGGTCAGTGAGTGTGTGTGAGTAAGAAAGAGAAACAGGCAGACCATTGGATAAAGTAACAAATGGCCAGGGAGACAGAATAAGCTTTAACCTTCACGAACCATATAACTGTTTTGTGTGTGTCTGTATGGGTCCTCAAGGTGAAATTGGTCTGCATGAACACAGCCAAACAATGTGCTAGCTCTGTGTTTTGGTATGTTGGACAGATGTGAGCCATGCATGGTAGAGGTGGCAGTTCAGCATTGTCGCACCTAACCACAAGAACTAGCTCTGCCAGGAGTTGCACTGGCACATCCACTCTCACGGACAGATGAACTGCTGCTACCTGAACATGGCTGATGTCTGCTGGACGAGCTCCCCTCACGAGAACACCAGGGACCATGACCCCATGGCTTGCCACGTCTGGGTGTGGACAGCTCAACCACTGACGGAGCACTGGAAGTACTGCCACTATGGGAGCATGATCGGGCACAGCCACGTCGGATAACAGCAGATGATGTGACAGACCTATTCCATCAAGGATGCCATTTCCATCCCAGCAGATGTTCCATCACAGTTACCACCCCTATACAACATGTCTTTCATCCGATCCATTGTATCAGCAACACAGTGGAGGCAATCACACACATCAGCCGGTGCCAGATCTACAACCCTAAGCTTTTCTCTGGAGGACCAATGGGGGGACATGCCTGTGCCTGCATGACAGCCGTAAACATGTATTTATTTATTTATTTATTTTACATTTGTTTACCAGGAAAGTCCGACTGGAACTAGGTCCATTTACAGCGGAAGCCCGTGGAGAAAAGCTTCACAACAACAGTTTTATACAGTATTACATAAACAGTCAGAAAAAATTCAAATAATAAAAATTTACATACAATGGATCTTTCCAGACAGGTTTACATTACAGACAGAGAAACCTGGATATTGTTTTTTGTGATGGAAAAGAAAATTAGTTTCATACAGTGTTATTAACAATCAAGAAGATAATTCATACAAAGTTCTTTCCAGGTGGGCTTACATTTGTCAAGAGCGGACCTTGGATGTTGGTTATTTGGGAGGAAAAAGAGAAGAGTAGATATACTCATTACCTGGTGCAATCAAAATGACATCATAGACAGCAATATAGTCGGAAAACGTAGCTGAGAGTAGTCCTGTTTTAGGATTTTGTGAAGTACCAAGTGTTAGGCATGGTGAGTAGTGATAGAGAGGAGAAAGAGGAAATGAAGGAGATTAGGAAAGCATTTATGTACTGCAAGGACAGAGCCACGCCTTCAGGAGGTGTGGCTTTAGGAAAGCATTTATGTAATGCAAGGACAGAGCCACGCCTCCAAGAGGTGTGGCTTGAATGATTTTTTAAACAGTGAGATAGATGTGGCTGAGGATATATTTTGGGGGAGCTTATTCCATTCCTTGGCAATGGTATGAGAGAAGAGGGTTTTCCCTGCAGTGTTGTTGGCTTTGGATATGCAGTGTTGTTGGCTTTGGATATGCAGAGCAGGGTCTTGTTAGATGTGCATAGAGGACGGCTTGCTGAGTACTGGTTTAGTATTTGGTTTAGGGCTGGCGTTTTGTGGGGATGCTTTAGTATGTTGAAGGTGAGTACTAGCTGGTGGTACCTAATTAGTTGAGGGAGCTCTAACCATTGTAGATGCTTTAAGGCAAGACAGTGATGACTTCTTAAAGGGGAGTTATTGGCAAATTTTGCTATCTTATTGTAGCATGATTCTAGTTTGTCAAGGTCTGTTTTCCTGATGTTAATTAGGATTGGTGATGCATACAGTAGGGTAGACAAGAGGTGGGTTTGGGCTAGGGTGATTCGAGCCTGGTCTTATAGGAACTGTTTGTGCTTGTATAAAGTTCCTAATTTTTTATGAACTTTTTTAATGGTTTGAGAGATGTGGACATTGAAGTTAAGATCCTGACCTATTTCAACACCGAGTAGTTTGGTATGTGGGGTGAGAGAGATTACTGTGCCATTGTTGGAGGTGATGGTGAAGGGAAGAGTTGTGGTTTTGAATTTGTTGGGGGTGAATAGAAGTAGTTTGGTCTTTTTGGGGTTTAGAATAATGTGGATATCAGTAATCCATTTTTCTACGGAGCAGAAAGATTTTTGGGTAAGTTTCTGAAGTGTGGTTATGGTTGGGGCTGAGAAGATTAGAGTTGAGTCATCTGCATACTGTATAAGTGATGCATGTAGGGTGGAGGTATGTAGATTGTTGGTGAAAATGGTAAATAGTAAAGGACCTAGTATTGACCCTTGTGGAATGCCTACAGTAGTTGGAAGTTGTGGTGATAGTATGCCTTGCCATTTTACTGACTGTTTTCTATCAGAGAGATAGTTTTTGAACCAGGAAGTAGCAGAGGGTGCAAAGGGGATGGCGGTTAGAGTGTCTATAAGTAGGTTATGTGAGACCATGTCAAATGCCTTAGATAGATCTAAGAAAATGGCTGATACAAAGTTGTTGTTTCTAAGTTGGTTAACCTGGTCAGTAAAGGAGAGAAGAGCAGTAGTTGTAACTATGGTTAGGGCAGAATCCATGCTGTGTGAGGGAGAGGAGATTATGTGAGGTTAAGAAGTGCATCACCTGGGTGTGAATACATTTCTTCAGAAGCTTGGAAAGGGGGGATAGGATAGCAATGGGACGATAGTTAGATAGTTGGTAGGCTTATGTAGCTCTATTAAATACTCTTGTATAACAAACTATTTACATACATTGAGTGGCATGGGAAGAGACACCTGGATCACTTGGAGGATGGACAGAAGGCCTCCTCCAAGCACCCCTAGCAATCCTCCTATGTAGCAACTCGTCAGAGTCAACAGGCACTGAAGCTGCAGGAACCACAATTCTCTGATCGATTGTCTCACTCTCCACCTGCCCAATATCTGAGGGCTCACTATAGGCCTACTGGCAGTATCTGCTGGAATTACAGGGGATGGCTGTATGTCACCCTCAGTGTCAGTTTCAGCCTCTGCACCCCCCCCCCCAACTGTGCCTCTGTTTGGCCACCATCATCATCAGAGTCTGCTGATACTCTGACATCAGATGGTAGAAGTTCCACTGTCAGGATTACCTGTAATAATAAGAAACAAACACAGGAAAAATTGATATCTGCACTATTATAGTCCAATATATGCTAACAAACTAACAGTGGTGCCACTGTTACAGACAGTACAGCAGTACACACAACAGTCCTAACACCAACATCACAAACTAAATATTTCTCTGAACTGCTCATCAGTAGTGACATAAGAATGTGCAGATGATTGTAGGCTCCCTATGCTGTATGGTCTTGGAAGAAGTTAAGCGAAAAGTAAGGACATCATCATCACAATTAACAGTAACACAGGGGGTAAAACATTTTCCCTTTATATGTCCATTAACTACACTTTCAACAAGAACTTGGATGATAAGTCCAGCCTAAGCCATGTGCAGTCAGTCAGAATGTGTTGTTAACTGTAGCAATCAGCAGTCCCCCCCCCCAAACCAATTTCTTGTTAAACAGTACTTAACTTATTGATGTAAATAGTTTGTTATACAAGAGTATTTAATAGAGCTACATAAGCCTACCTGAAAGCTCCTCCTGGGACATACTTGCTGCCCCTGAAACAGTAGCAGCAATGCTAAGGACATGCTGTTCTGCAGTTTCCTTTGAGCTGTCTAGATCCCTGACAGTTGACAGGAACTCTTCATTTGCTGTTAGTAGTGGCTGTGTAGTAGGCCCACTCTGGGTACCCATACGATCATGGGCCATTGCAGCTGCTGTCCTCTGTGCAGATGAGATCATGTCAGTGGCCCTGAGGCTCACTTGATCATATGATCTGCTGTGACCGCCTACTGCATTCACATCTGCAACTATCTGCTGCCAAATTTGTATTCTGCCTGACATATCTCCACGTCCCCTCTCAAGCAGAAAGCCGCCATATCACCTAAAAGCTTCCACAATATTCTGATTCTCGGGGTCACTGAAGGGTGGTTTTTGGGGATTGAGACACTTGGGTGCCATAGTCCTAGGTCTCCTAAAACACAACAGAAAGATAATACACATAAGTGTCACATAACTAAAAAAGACATGGGTGCCACCCCAGGAGTGAGTTTGCTGCCACCCATCCATTATTCTAGGTTGATTTGAAGAAGGTCAGGGAGGGGCTCTGTTTGACGTGAATTGGAAGCTTATTCTAGAGAAGTGGCAGTCTCTGGGAGATGCATCTATCTCTCTAGCATGACCTGTTCATGTCGGTGGCTAGGTTGATTCATGGAGCCAATGACTCTTGTGCAGTTTGATTTATGAATGTGTAACATTTCCATCAGGGCTGGGTCGGAGACTGCCATGTAAGTCGGGCACATATCATCCCTTAGCAACCTGTAGGAAAAAGAATAAAGTGACAGGGCTTTCATTCTTTCTGCATAAAACTTGTTTTATGTACCCTGTAATTTCTTGGTGAGAAATTTCTGTTGTCTCTCCAGTTGTTGCAGGTGTCTGGTGATGTACATGCAGAAGGGAGCATTGTACTCGGTGATTGTTCTGATGAGGGCCATATATAATGTAATTATAACATACTTAGATCTAGATGCGATCCCTTTACTTATAAAATGTGCCACATAGAATGATTTTCTTACTACTGTGGATACATGGTGATCAAAGTTCAGGTTGCTATCAACCTGAGTACCCAGATCGCATACCATTAGGGCTACACTTAGGGTGGTGCTGTCTATAATGTAATTAGCAGGGATGTCTGCTTTCCCAAAGGGAATAATAATAATGCATTTTTTGCATTTAGCTTTAATCCATGGCTTTGGCATGAATTGGCTTTGGCATGAATCATTTGTCTACATTAAACATGTTGGCAATTTATTAACATCGTGGGGGACTCAATAATTGTTCCCAATTTGCAGTCATCAGCAAACTTGGTCAGCCACAGGCTGTCTAAGTTTGTCTGGACTTCTGACAAATAAATTCCAAACAGTAAGGGGTCCAGCACAGAATCCTGTGGTATGCCACTGGTGACTGGACTTTTGCTAGAGGTGAAGTCGCACACTTTGACAGTATGTGTCCTGCTGGTTAGCCAGTTGGTTACCCATACGGTAATGCAGGGGTTATTCCCAACTGGTAAAGGTTCTCTATAATACCTGAGTGGGGGATTGTGTCAAATGCCTTGACTAGGTCAAGACGGGTGGTAAGCGCTGTCCGTCCCTCGTCCAGGTCCTTGGCGACTTTCTCGAAGAACTCAACTATGTTTAATAGGCATGATCTACCTTTAATGAATCCAACCTGGGTTGGGTCTAGAGTATGGAGATTATGTATGCCTTTGTTAATAAGGTCCATAATGATTTTTTCCATGGCCTTGCGGATGAGGCTAGTCAAAGTTATGGACCTATAATTCCCATGGTCGGTTGATGGTCTCCCTTTGTGCAGAGGGATTACTGTTGTTCTCCTCAATTCTGCCAGAACCTAGCCAGTTTGCAGGCTGTGGTTAAACAGGGATCCAAGTGATGTTCTTTGTGTTTCACTGTTGCAGTCATTACATTTGGGTAATCCTGCTGGCAGGTTGCCCTCAGTCGGCCTGAATTTCAGAGTCCTGGGTCCTGCGTCAGCCGCTGTCTCCCCTTCCCTGACGTCAGGTCATCAGGGGTATAAAAGATGCGGCCGATGCCATTTTCTTTAGTATTTCTTGCTGCGCGGTGCCCGAAGCAGAAGCAGTTCACAAGTGCTGGTCGACCGACTCCTGAGATTTTCGTGTTCGAGTTTTAGATTCAAAGTCTTCAATAAAGCTAACTACCCCATTGGGGAAACTTTTTTCTTGCTCCAGACCGATGTCAGAAAAAGTTAATAATTGTATTTCCTGTGGTAAGCAAATACCTGATAAAAAATTTCATTCTTACTGTATTCCTTGCCTAGGCCCTGATCACAACATTGCTGGTTGCCGGTTTTGTGCTAGATTTAACCAATGCACTATTAAGAGTCGGTATGACTTTGCTTTAAACTATTTTGGCTGCCGATTCAATTATCCAAAAATGTCATTGGATAGCCATCTGACTACTGGAGTTCATAAAAAACACAAAGAAAAAAGAGAGATAGACAACCGAGGCCCAAAACCGATGACGAAGCTTCTCCCAAGCCAGTCACCGGTTCTCAGTGAGGCACTTTCGCAGACCCTGACGCCCGCTACTTTAGAGTCGCAGCCCAGTACCGACTCCCATGTGGAGTTTGCCATGCCGCTGGAAACTCAAGGTATTGGAGCCTCGGATACTATTCCTTCAGATGGGTCCAGAGCCGCTGAGCAGGCACCGGCTTCTGAGGGTGTATTCAGACCTAAACATCTTTACATTAAACCGACTTCAGCTTCAAAGGCAAAGACTACAGCACCATCTAAAGCAAAGAAACAAACTCAAGAGCCACGTGGATAGGCCTCTATGCCCAAAAAACAGATGCTCAAAATGGCCGAAGTCTTAATTACCTTGATCAGGGGTTCCCTTCCCCCCTCCTGATAAGAGGCCTAGGCAAGAGACTCACTATGAATCTTCAGATCAGGTTTCTATTTCTTCTGATTCCTCTTCTGATCAGGAATATTCTCTTCCCCCCTATGAGGATTCTGATGGTTGAAGAATCTATTCCTTCAGCTTCTCCTCTAGAGGACTATTCTTTTGGGGAAACCTTGCATACCATGAGGGAGCATTAACACTGGGAGAGCCAAGATTTTTCAGAATCTAAAAAGAGGCTCAAGGATTTCCTTTTACTACCTCAACACAGGCCACTAGCCATTCCACCTGTGTTGGACATTGTAGATGATGTGTTTTCGGAGTCTAGTCTTACCCCTGACTCCTTATCTCCAGGTCCTGTTAAGCCTGACAGATTTTACAGGGTTCCTGACTCTCATAAATTCTTTTTTAAAAGTCCTGCTGCAGACCCAGAAAATATTTCACAGGGTCTCATGGGAGTTAAAGCTTCCGCTGCAAAAAACCCTACCCCCTCTGAGAGGGATTCTAGGGCACGGGACAGATGGGGAAAAAGGTATACACATCTGCTACCTTGGCTATAAGGGCCTTAAACTGTCAGTTTCATATGCTCAAATATCAGCAACATGTCATGGCATTGCTTAAACAGAAAATGTTGTTAAACTCTGAATGTGCAGAAAACAAGGCAATGCAGGATTTATTGCATGCAGTTGAACAAGTTGGAAAGCATAATTTGCAATGTGGTTTTGATTCTTTGGAGGCCTCCTGTAGGGCCGCAGTTACAGGTTCTGTAATTAGGAGGCATGCTTAGTTAAAGGAACAAAATCTGCCTGATCATGTCAAAGTTAAATTATTAGATGCACCTTTACAGCATGATACTTTATTTGGTGTTAAGGCAGAAGAGGTGTTAAAGAAAATGGACGACAAAGCTAAATCTATGCAAACTGTCAAAGATTTTTTACAAGTACAACCACCTAGGTTTAGTAGACACTGGCCAACAAAGAATTGGTCCTTTTTTGTGTCAGACAGACCTCAAAGGGGCAGACCCAAACGCCCTAGAGGCAGATCCCAGGTGCAAGGTTCATACAGGTCAAAGCAATGGGGTGCCTCTACCTCCAAAGTTGGAGAAGACAAATCTTAACCATACAAGAAACAGTCCCAATGACTTCACCCTGCCTGCACCAAGCAGTTATCTCCTAGCAGCACCCTTGGGGGGGAAATTAGCACTCTTTTCTCACAATTGGCACATCATAACCCAGGACAAGTGGGTTCTAAATATCGTGTCATAAGGCTACAAGTTCCATTTCCATACCCTGCCAAAGGCAACCGGCTGGCCAGATCTGCCAAAAAATCAGTGGGCAGAGGCACAAAAACAAGTCTCATCCCTCATGGACATGGGGGCCATTCAACCAAGTACCAGAGCAAGAACAGGGACAAGTATTTTACTCAAGACTGTTCTTGGTACCCAGAAAGGACGAGGCCTGGAGGCCAATACTGGACCTATCTATTCTGAACACATTCCTGGATATACCAAAATTCAAGATGTTGACTTTGCAGCAGCCTCTGCTCATGCTGGGCAAAATCACTTGGCTTGTGACTTTAGACCTAAAAAAGGCATACCTGCATATCCCAATCAGACAAATATGCAGAAGATACCTCAGATTCAAGGCTGGCTTAATGCATTACAAATTCTCTGCACTGCCCTTTTGGCTTATCTACTGCGCCCAGGGCTTTTACAAAGTGCCTGGCACCAGTAATTGCATTTTGCAGACAAAGAGGAATACAAATATATCCTTACTTAGACGACTGTCTAATTCAAGCAGAGAACAAGGACATTCTTCTACAGCATTTGGCGTTTTTGAAAAAAACTTCTACCATGTCGAGGGTACACAGTCAATGAAAAGAAATCAAAACTAGTACCCTCTCAAGAGGTAATATTCCTGGGAGCAAGCTTAAATACAACTGCCCAGATGACTTATCTCACACCAGACAAACAAAGGCAACTGACTACCTATTTCAAAATGAAGGCAACAAAGGACCAGTTATCTGCAAAAAAAATTCTGCAGGCTTTGAGCTTCATGGCATCCTGCATCCTACTAATTCCATATGCAAGACTGCCTATGAGGAAACTTCAATGGTACCTAAAAAGTGTTTGGACGCAACATTGCCACAGCCTGGAAACTATGATTACTCTCATTCCCTGCCTGCAACAGGAGTTTCGATGGTGGGCAAAGGCTTGTCACCAAAACAAGGGACAGCCATTCACATTACCCCCAGCCAGGCAGACACTAACAACGGATGCATCAGATTATGCCTGGGGGGCCCACATGGCAGGGAGATGCATTCAGGGCACATGGGCCTCAAACCAAATGCATCTACATCATCTTCTTTCAGCTGTTCCAGTTAGGGGTCACTATAGTGGATCACCTGTTTCCATTTCTTCCTGTCCTCTGCATCTTGCTCTGTCACACCAACCACCTTCATGTCCTCTCTCACCACATCCATAAACCTTATCTTAGGCCTTCCTCTTTTCCTGTTATGTGGTAGCTTCATCCTTAGCATCTTTTTCCCAATATACTCCGCATCCTTTCTCAGCACATGTCCAAACCAACGTAATCTTGCCTCTCTGGCTTTGTCTCCAAACCTTCCAACCTGGGCTGACCCTCTAATATACTTATTCCTAATCCTGTCCACCCTCGTCACACCCAGTGCAAATCTTAACAGCTTTACCTCTGCCACATCCAGCTCAAACTCCTGCCTCTTTGTCAATGCCACTGTCTCCAACCCATATAACATAGCTGGTCTCACTACCCTCTTGTAGACCTTCCCTTTCACTCTTACATCAATCAAAAAGAGATGCTAGCTGTTCAAAATGCCCTGACAGTCTTCAAGGACCTACTTCATCCAGGACAACTACTGATAAAGACAGGCAACACCACGGTCATGTGGTATATAAACAAGCAGGGGGGCACACATTCTTACCCCCTTTGCAGGCTAGCCATGACTTTGTGGGACACAGCATTGACTTACCAAGTACATCTGCAGGCACAATTCCTGCCAGGAAGGAAAAATACTCTGGCAGACGAACTAAGCAGAAACCTCATGGATCCCCATGAGTGGCAGCTGAATTCACAAGTCTTCAGCATGATAACAATGAAATGGGGATGCCCGGACATAGATCTATTTGCCTCATCTCACAACTACCAACTAAAAAGATTCTGCACAAGGATTTATCACAGACAAGCATGGAAAGTGGACGCCCTATCTTTCAGCTGGAAAAACCTATCAGTTTATGCCTTTCCCCCACTGCCTCTCCTCCCCAAGGTACTCCTAAAGGTCAGACAGGAGAAGCCAAAGATGATACTAATTGCCCCAGACTGGCCACGCCAGTACAGGTATCCAATACTAAAGAATTTGTCTCATTGCCCACCTTGGACCTTACCTCAAATACCTCATCTACTGTCCCAGCAAAACAATCAGATGTTATGTGATCCTATCTCGCCTACATTCTGTACTGATGGGCTCGGAGCCGATCCTCGGCTCCGACTCGGCACGCTATGTTATAGAGCGAAGCCTCTTATTGGCTGAGCTATTCTCTATCCCAGGATGCACCACCACTAATCCCCCAGATCTCGTTTGCCGCTTACAAGCTAGGACGTGGTCTCGAACTTGGCTGAGCTAAGTGCTGTTTTTTCTTAAAGTTTTCCTGTCAGGAAATTCTTTATTCTTTACCCAAAAGCTGTTTTAACAGCTATCGTTGTGTATCAGTGTGTTTTTGGATAATTTTTGTGGTGAATTTGTGTGATTGAACAGGGAAAGGTTTCCGTTTAAGTTAGAGGGGCCTTCCCCTATTCTTAATGAGTCTTCTTATTTTTAGAGAGGTCAAGTACCTGTTTAAGTTAGAGGGTCCTTGGCCCTCCTTTTTGGTGTTTTTTGTGGTTGTACTTGTACTTGTACTTGTTAATTTTGGCCTTTCGTTTAAAAAAAAAAAAAAAGGGTTTTATTGTTGTTAAAATCTTTACTCAGTGACATACATAGCGTTTTTTTCTACTGATATAGTGAGTGGTTTACAGGCATTATGTCCAAAGAGCATAGACCCTCAGGATTTAAGAAGTGCACGAGATGCAACTATAAAATGTCCATCACCGATGATCACTCCTTATGTGTGTACTGTTTAGGCGCCAAACACCTACAGGAGTCTTGCAGCGTATGTCACGCTTTTTCCTCTAGGGTCCTCCAAGAGAGGAAGAATAAATTGATCTTGAAAGGGCTGATTAAACCCTCCTTCGAGGAGGCCTTATCTTCCTCTTCCTCTCCAGCCAAGAAAAAGAAATCGTTGGCTCCGACCAGTCCGTCGGAACCGACCAGTAAGAAATCTAGGCAGGCTTCTCCATCGGCTCCACGGACTTCGGAGCCGAGGGCGGAACGGTCTGCCTCGATGCCTCCAGTCTCTACTCCACTGGTTTCAGAGCCGATGACTGGGGCTTCGAGAGGCGGGTCACCTTCATCGGCTCCACTGAATTTGGAGCCGATGAGGGTTGCCGGCTCAGACTCTTCCCCTTCGGCACCGAAGCCCTCCTCGGCACTGAGGGAAATTGTTTTGGAATCTCCCTCAGCACTGATACTGGTCGAGTCTATTCGGAGCCGGTCCCCCAGTCCTTCGGAGCCGATGGAGAAGTCGGTTCGGACCCGGTCGGTCTCCTCCCAATCTTCCAAGATGTCGGATTCGGACATCGATAGGGTGCTCCTAAGACTGTTTCAGTCTCCTGTATTCCAGAAATTAGTTTCGGCTCCAGCCCATTCGGCTTCGGAGCCGATGGCCCACCCTGTAATTCTGGTTCCTCCTCCAACAGCCTCGGCACTGTTGGAGCCGGTGCTGGTGGAGCCGATGGAGGTTTTCGGGTCGGCCCCGACCCTTACTCCAACCCCGGCTCTCGAGTCAGAGTTCGGTACACGGACCTCCTCCATCGGCCCTGGGGGGGGACACTTCGGGACCGATGTTTTCGGTTCCGAGCCTTCCTCTCGGTGCGTCGGCTGCAGGGGTAGCGTCTACTGTTGTGGCCACGGGGGTTGGACCTTCCCAGGACTCTGGCGGTCCGGCCTTCAGGGCCATGAGGAGTGCTTTGGCCAAATCTTCTTTGGCTACCTCCACGGTCTCACCAGCACCTTCCCTACACACGGAGACTGGGTCTTTGGTAGTCCCCCTGTCCCTAGACAGCGGAGCCCTGGGGCCTGAGGTCACCCCCCAGTGGGGGTTCCCCCCCTCCTTGAGGTCCCTCTGAAGCTTCTTCAGAGGAACCCCCAAGGAAAAGACTGTGCAAGAGGAAGCACGTCGACTCCCCCGATGAGTCTCTCACGTCGGACACCGATCTTGATGATGCGGAGGGGTCCCTTAAGTCGTCCTCAGATGATGTCTCCTTTGCAGACATCTTGGAAGCCCTCAAACAACGAGGCGGCTGGCAATCCAAACCCCCTTCCGCTGACGAGTCGGTGTTCCTCAAGGCCTTCCGGGCTCAGCCCTCCGCCTCCTGGGTGTCTCCGCCCTTCGACGAGCTCCTAGATTTGATCTGTCGAAGGGCGTGGGAACATCCAGACTCTGTGGAACCGGTGCCTGCTCGCCCAAATAAGTTCTTATCAGCACCCCCAGAGAAGGAGTTTTTGACCAAAGGTGTGGCTGTAGATGCCTTGGTGGTGGCATCTGCTACC
This sequence comes from Protopterus annectens, assembly GCF_019279795.1. Taxonomy (NCBI): domain Eukaryota; kingdom Metazoa; phylum Chordata; order Ceratodontiformes; family Protopteridae; genus Protopterus; species Protopterus annectens. The sequence goes on from NC_056726.1 coordinate 1,309,275,989, forward strand.
CAACAAGATGTAGCAGAGGCTTCGAAGTCCGTCCATCCTCCTAATAAGGAGTCTAGGAGCATGGATCGGTACGGGAAGCGCACCCTCAGTTCAGCGGCCTTTACCTTAAGGTCCCTGAACTATTTAACGCACTTCACTAGATTTCAGAGGGATCTGATCAAGGAGCTTTCAGATACCCTCTTGGGTAACCTACCTGACCAGCTGGCCCAGACGGTTGGCTCTCAGTTGGCTACGCTGTCATCAATATCAAACTCATCCATGAGGCTCATTTCATATGCAGCCGAGGGGGCGAGTAGAGCGGCGGGTACGGGTGTTGCTCTACGGAGGCAAGCCTGGCTCCGCCTGTGTCATTTTGCGGAAGCCTTTAAGTCTTCCTTTGCCGACGCTCCCTTTGATGGGTCCTCTTTGTTTGGACCCAAGGTAAAGGACACATTGACCCGCTGCGAGCAAGAAGGTAAGACTTTGACTGCCGTAGGGGCACGATTTTCCACTCCCTTTCGGCCTTATCCCAAGGCTAAAAGAGGAGGGAAAATGTGGTTCCATAAATCCCAGAAGTCTTATCCCTCGCAGCAGGACGATCCCCCTTCTAGAGGCAGAGGAGGGGGAAATTTTTCTGGAAGACGCCGTCCCAGAGGCGGCAGAGGCCCCCGCAACACTGGAGACCGCGAGTCCTTTCGTGGCTCTTCAGCCTTCCACAATCCCTGAAGGATTGCCCGACTGTGCAGCTCCGGAGCCAGTCGGGGGTCGTTTTTCGAGGCACTTAAAAGCCTGGGAAGGTATCACTCAGGACCGATGGGTGCTTCGAATCATCGCCAGAGGTTACGCCATCCCCTTTTCTCACTCCCCACCACCATCCAAGAAAATCCCGGACCCGCCACCCAGTCAACGGGATATCGCAGCCTTAGAAGTCTCAAAGCTGCTTCAAAAAGGAGTCATCCAACCGGTCCCCGCAGACCAGATCGGATTAGGGACTTACTCAAGATTCTTTTTGGTGCCAAAAAAGACCGGGGACTTGAGGCCCATTTTGTATCTCAGCATCCTAAATCGATCAATCAAAAAGTCCAAGTTCCGAATGGTCACCTTACAATCCATTCTCCCACTGCTGGAGAAAGGTGTTTGGATGTGCTCCATAGATCTCAAGGACGCCTATTACCACATCCTGGTAGATCAGGCGTCCAGGAGACATTTGCGCTTCAGCCTGGGAGACAGTCATTTTCAGTTCTGCGCACTGCCTTTTGGTCTCACCACAGCCCCCAGGGTGTTCACCAAATGTTTGGCGGTCGTGACTGCTCACCTGAGGAGTCTAGGATTCCAGGTGTTTCCGTATCTGGACGACTGGCTCCTAACTGCCACCTCCACGCGTCTACTATTGCAGAACCTACAAGCCACAATATCACTAGGCACTTCCCTTGGAATCACCTTCAATTGGCCAAAGTCTGTGTTGCTGCCATCTCAGCGCATAAGGTTCATCGGAGTAGAGATAGACTCAAACCGAATGCGGGTCTATCTTCCTACAGAAAGGATACAAACTATACAGGCTCAAGTCCGAGCCTTGCTTCTCAGATCCAGAGCTCCAGCCAGGATGGTCCTGCAGCTATTGGACTCTGTCGGCCACTGTTGTTCTAGTCCCCTTAGCAAGATTGCATATGAGAATTCTCCAGTGGCTCCTTTCGACACAGTGGTCCTTTCAAGATCTCCCTCTCAGTCACCCCATACGTATCACGGAAACCTGCAAACGGGACCTTCGCTGGTGGCTGGTGCCCTCCAATCTGGATCAGGGACGACCCTTTGTTCCACCTCCTCCTATGGCCACATTGACAACGGACGCCTCCCAGATGGGACGGGGGGGGGGCATTCCCTGGGCAGGTCAGTCCAAGGCAAATGGCATTCAGAAGAGAGTCTCCTTCATATCAACATTTTAAAAATGAGGGTGGTGTTCCTGTCTCTACAAGCCTTCCACAATTACCTCCCTCAGGGCGTAATTGCCGTTCACTCCGACAACATGTCAGTAGTCTGGTATCTGAACAAGCAGGGAGGGACCAGATCCTACCCTCTTTGCAGAGAGGCCATGAGAGTTTGGGAATGGGCAGTGGCGACCAGACATTTTCTGGTTGCAACTCATATCCCTGGCAAATACAACGTGATAGCCGACAGACTAAGCAGAACTATCCTCTCTCCTCACGAGTGGTCTCTGAACGATGCAGTGACAACTCAGATCTTCAGCAGATGGGGAACTCCTTGTTGCGACCTTTTCGCAACCCCGCTGAATGCGAAGTGCAGAAAGTTCTTCTCTCTCACTCCAGCTACGGGGGAAAGTCCTATGGACGCATTAGCCCATCCTTGGCCCACCGGCTTGCTATACGCCTTCCCTCCAGTTCCCCTCCTTCCCAGAGTGATCCAAAAGGCGTCTCACTTGGGGAGCAAAATGATTTTAGTTGCCCCTTACTGGCCTCATCAGGTATGGTGCCCCTATCTTCGGAAATATGCACTGGACGGTCCATGGTTCCTGGATCAGATCCCAGACCTATTAATTCATCAGTCGGGACAACTCCATCAGTCCCTTCACACTTTGAAGTTAACAGCTTGGCTCCTCCTCTTCCGACTATAGTCAGGAATCATACCTTAGACCCCGAAGTCATACATATCTTATCCTCGGCCCACAAGTCTGCCACTAAGAAATTGTATACTAGCAAATGGAAGAGATTTTCTATTTGGGCTCAACTCCGGAGTCTGGATCCCATCACTGTTCCGGTATCGGAAGTCTTGAAATTTCTGACTTCCCTATTCAATCAAGGTTCTTCAGTCTCTACCATCAAGGTCCAATTGGCAGCTATTTCCAATTTCCATGAATCTATAAACCCACCTTTAATGAGCAACAGATTGTGTAAAACCTTCATGAAAGGTGCTGTGCTTTTACAACCTCCGATTTCTCATCCTGCTCCTCCGTGGGATCTCGATGTGGTGTTACGTGCCTTAACCTCCTCCCCCTTCGAACCGGCAGCAACATGTGATTTGAAATTTCTTTCTTGGAAAACTGCCTTTCTGGTCGCGATTACTTCTGCCAGAAGAGTTTCAGAGCTTCAAGCTCTATCTGTAAAACCACCGTACCTGTTTTTTCACAAAGATAGAGTATCCCTCAGGCCTGATCCATCTTTTGTCCCCAAAGTTTGTTCCAGTTTTTGCCTGCAACAGTCATTAGAACTTCCAGTTTTCTTTCCAAAGTACTCAAACAAAGCGGAATACATCTTCCACACATTGGATGTTCATAGGCGATTGCGTTTTTATTTAGACAGGACCCAACAAACACCGAAAACAGATCAATTGTTTGTGTCCTTTTCGGATAATAAATTGGGCAAAGCCGTCACAAAGGTCACTATTGCCAAATGGATCAGGGACTGTATTAGTCAGGCTTATTCCTTTTCTAATAAAGAGCTTACGACCTCTGTCAAAGCTCATTCTACAAGAGCTATGGCTACTTCAATAGCATTTCATTCTAAGCTTGCCATTAGTGACATTTGTGCTGCGGCTACGTGGTCCTCCCCGCACACTTTCATTTCCCACTACAAATTGGATGTGGCATCTCGGGGGCGAGCTTCATTTGGTTCCACAGTGCTCAGGAGTGTTTTCCAGTGAGCCACCCAGGAATTAGGTGCTAGGGACGCTGTCCCATCAGTACAGAATGTAGGCGAGATAGGATCACATAACATCTTTTAGTTATGTACTTACCATAACTTTAGATGTTTGGGATCCATCTCGCCTACATTCCTAATAACCCACCCTCCTTCCCCCTGCCTTGGAGATCAGAAGAGATCGGACGGTCCGAATTCTATTGTTTCATCTTGAAACATCTGGCAATGTTATATAAACAGTTATGTGTGTGTGCATGAATGCGGACAAACAAGATCTGGGGGATTAGTGGTGGTGCATCCTGGGATAGGGAATAGCTCAGCCAATAAGAGGCTTCGCTCTATAGCATAGCGTTCCGAGTCGGAGCCGAGGATCGGCTCCGAGCCCATCAGTACAGAATGTAGGCGAGATGGATCCCAAACATCTAAAGTTATGGTAAGTACATAACTAAAAGATCATGCACAGCCATCTCAGGACCTTAAACCTGGCAGCATGGCAGATAATGTAGTCATACAAAACACACCTCTCAGCAAAGCTGTGATGGATGTCATTTTGGAAGCCAGAAGGCCTAGTACTAGAAAATGTTACGCTGGGAAATGGAAGAGATTCTGTGCTTGGAACCAGGCACAAGGGACTAATACAGCTGTGCAAATATTCCTCAGATTTTGCAATACTTAACTGAGATGCTGGACAAAGGCCTATCTTTTTCATCTATTAAAATTCATGCCTCTGCCATTTCGGCTCATTACAATACGCCACAAATCTTTTCTCATCCCTTATTAAAGCAGTACCTCGGAGGAGCCAAAAATTTAAGGCCTCCAAGGAGATCGCCAGTGCCTGCATGGGACCTTAACTATGTCTTGGAAAAACCCACCCTGCCTTCTTTTGAGCCAGCTGCTACTGCTGATATAAAGTTTTTATCTTGGAAAACAGCTCTGCTCCTAGCAATAACTTCTGCAAGATGAGTTTCAGAGCTACAGGCACTCATGGCGGTGGAACCTTTTATCATTTTTTATACAGACAGGGTCTGTCTGAGGACAAACCCAACATTTATGCCTAAGGTGATGTCCAGTGTGGCTCTTAACCATACTATTCATCTGCCAACTTTTTATCCAAATCCACAAAACAAGAGGGAAAGAATTTTGCATTCTTTGGACGTACACAGACAGCTTAGATTCTACTTGGACAGAACCAAAGTTTTCAGAAAGACAGAGCAATTACTAGTGGCATATGCTGCAGTATCACAAGGAAAGGCCATCTCAAAGCAGACAATTTCAAAGTGGACTTCATTTCTGCTACTTACACCATGGCAAGCCAGTGCCTAAGGGCATTAGGCCACATTCAACCAGAGCTGCAGCCACTTCAGCAGCCTTTCTCAGGGGAGTACCAACCAAGGACATTTTAGAGGCTGCTACTTGGAGTTCAGTGCACACCTTTACAAAGCACTATCATCTGTCACTCTCCTCTAAATCCAGGGCAGGCTTTGCCACTAAAGTGCTGCAGGTCCTCTTGGCTGCTCCTAATGCTGTTTAGCTCCAGCCTCCCATCCATAGCTTTGGGACTCTACCCAAATTTAATGACTGCAACAATGAAACACGAAGAACATAGTACAGTTGTGTACACTTACCATAAATGTAAATGTTTGAGTGTATTCACTGTTGCAGTCTAGGTTACCCACCCTCTATCCCCCTGTCATTCTGGAGTTTATCTTTCCTTCTCTATTTTCTACAACCTATGTGGTGTATTTGCTTGTAGATGAAGTTAAAGCTTATATTGATGCAGTATATATATATATATATCTATATATATATCTATATCTATCTATATATATATATATATATATATATATATATTTTTTTTTTTTTTTTTTTTTTTTTTTTGTTGCTGTTACCTTTATGGGGGCACCTGACATCTGGGGCAAGAAAAACTAAAGAAAATGGCGTGAGCCACATCTTTTATACCCCTGATGACCTGACGTCAGGGAAGAGGCGACCGCAGCCAACGCAGGACCCAGGATTTTGAAATTCAGGCCGACTGAGGGCAACCTGCCAGCAGGATTACCCAAATGTAATGACTGCAACAGTGAATACACTCAAACATCTACATTTATGGTAAGTGTACACAACTGTACTTTTCTGCTATGTCTTATTTTAAGTCATTTAAAAGGCAACCTGGGATGTTACCTTGTCCCATTGATGCCATTTTTTTGGCCTTGGAGAGTGCCAAGATGACCTGCTCTCTTGAGATAATGGTCTGAGGAATGGTGGCAGGTATACTTTGGGGGGATGACTGGAGGGGACAGGGGTGGTGATGTTTTCTCCATATCTGTCAGCTAGCAGGTTGGATATTACCTCGGTTGAGTATGGGTAGTGCCATCCACAACCAGTTCACTGCATAGTTGGGTATTCCCTTTTAGATTTTTGACGTAGTTTAAAGAATGTCTTGTGATTATCCTTAGCTAGGGAGGCTATTTTTGCTTTGTTATTAGCTTTGGAAAAGGAAAAGGACACAATCTCTAATTTGTTTAATAAATGCAAGATAGGGATTTCTTCCTCTTCTGAGCCAGTTCCCTCTTGTTCTTGGACATTAGTTTCTTTCTCTTGTTGTATAGCCTGTTATACTAGGGGTCTACCACGGTGGCTTGTTTTTTAGGCAAAACCTGGATTTAATCCTATCAGGTGCAGCCAATTCTATACAACTGCTTAAGTGGCTGTACAGGGCATTGATGTATGTTATCTGCATTTGAGGTGGGCTTTGAATATTCTTATTCCATAATTTAGTAGGAGGTAGTTTGTCTTTGAAAATTTCTTAAGCATTTTTGAGCTTGATGGGGGTATGTGGTCTTATAATTACATCGAAGGACATGTATTTATGGTCCAATCTTAGCAGGGAGGACATCACACGGGGGGGGGGGGTGTGATGCACTGCTCTGTCATGTTAGTGAGTACTATGTCCAGGACATTTGAGCCTCTTGTGGGTGTGCTGACTAGCTGTTCCAGAGGATTTTCACTGACAACGTCCAAGAACCTCTGAGTCAGCATGTTTGTGGTCATGTATATTTCTCAGTCGACAGTAGGATAATTAAAATCACCCATGAGTAAGGCGTTGGGCTGTATGGCAAGTGACTCCAGTAAGTCCAGGTATGCAGTATACTTTTCCTGTTACACAGTGGGGGGACCTGTACCTAGCTAGGATGTAGTAGGGGCCTTTGCCTATAGTTCATTTAAGAGACTTGTACTGTTTGACAAGTCTTGAAATATACTTATCCTTAATGAAGACAAATACACCTCCTCCTTTGGTTCTTTCACACTCAGTTTGTGGTCTGAATGTATGGAAGGCATTATAGCGCTGCACAGCTGGGATGCTTTCCATGCCTTTGAACCATGTCTCAGTGACTGCATGGAAGTCGGCATCTTCCAAAGTGAGGAGTGTGTTCAGGGAGTGCAGTTTCTTGTTTAGAATCCTAGAATCCACACACAAGGCGCTAATGAATTCAAATCAAATAATTTAGTAGAGCAGACAATGAGAGGCAAAACACACGTTTTCAGTATAAGCACAAGGAAAGGTTAAAACAATAATTCATGATATCAGCAGTAGTGTAGAAAGGGAGGAGTTTATTAAGCTCAATTTATGGTAGGGGTGTGCAACTTAAAATCACCAAGTTTAAAAAGATCAATAAAGGTGGGGGGGGGGGGGGAATAGCAGGGGATCACCTGGAGTGCTTTAGTTTATGCAGGCTTGAAATCTTTTCAGCAAAGACAAAAGGCCAGAAATTCACTGTCCATTGAAGTATCACCCAAGAGACAATTTAAGCAATGAAGAAACAAATGAAATGTGAAGCTAGATAATTCAAGTGTCTATCTCTCACACAAAACAAAAACACCAGGCCAAGCAGATTTCTTAAAACAGAAAAAGTGGAGCAGGTAAAACAGAAAGCAGCTCTATCAATCAGAGACAAATAAAGCAGAGTATAATTACATTAGGAACAATAAAAACATGTAGTGATAAGTATATTTTGCAGTTTTCAGTAGGGTTACAAACATAGATAAAACATAGTTGACAAAATCAGATCAGGCAGCTTACGTTTCAGACAATAATACATGCAGTTACGGGCTAAGCCCCTTCACCTACTTAACCATTTTCACATGTGCCAAATGACCTCCAGTCTAGGGTGGTTAAGAATTTGCAGACATTTTTGGTAGGTCCATTGGCAAAAGTATATAATCACTCACTGATCTTACTGTAGTAGTCAGTAGGAGAGGCAGGATGGTAGTGGTGCCAGTGTTTGTAAGAAGGATCATGTTAGCATGAACTGGTCATTCATGGCTCTGTCCATGTTATGATAATAAAGTGCCAGACTGGAAGGCTTTTTGAATGTTGGCATTCTAGTAGACAAGTGACATATAGTCATTCATCAGTGGTCTTAGCCTAGTTTTATTCATCATTTTTGATTAAATGACAGAGGATGTGGATAAGGAAGTCCTATGAGTCTGGCTTTACTGAATTTTGATAAAACATTTTGACAGGATAACACAGAAATGGCAGTTAGAGGAAGCTGTGAAAATGGTTAAGTAAGTGAAGTATTATTTGAGGACAGAAAGCAGAGGGTAGTAATGGGGTCAGGGAAGGTAATGAGTTTCAATGAGTAACAGTTAAGACTTGTGCTCAGGTCACTGTTGTAGTTAGCAAGATACAGAACAGTTGGATCAGTGGCCAGTGACTGAGGTGGTTGGACTCCAGCTTAACCTTGTAGAATGCACATGGCAGTTAATGTTAAGTGCAAAGTCATACACATTGGAAAGGTCATTGGTAATAGAATTTGCATTTCTTTATACCTCCCTTATTGCCTGAAATAGGAATGTGCTTTTTATTCCATCCTTATTTATTGTGCTGCTAACAAATTATCCCCTTTTCATTGTAGCATTGTGCTGTGCATTTTAATGTTTTCTTTAGCCTAGTTTAAGCTTTGTGTGTGTGTGTGTGTGTGTGTGTGTGTGTGTGTGTGTGTGTGTGTGTGTGTGTATGTATTTATATAGTAGCATAGTGTGGGGTATGTGTGTATTTTCTATTGTAGCATAGTGTGGGGGCTCTCACAGAGTTATATGTAAAAAGAAGTAAGACTATGCTGTAAAATAAAGCAAGTATTGTTGCTGCAAATATTGCATGTAGAAGTATTGTTATAATGTGATTACACGGTATGTAAGATTGTGTTGCATTATGCAGAGAAGTTATCAGTGGTTTGTTAATGAAACCAGTCGATGTTAGATAAACAGTAGGGTTGAAGCCAGTTCTGAGTTGTTGGCTGTTTCTGGAAGGCAGATTTTGTACCCAGAGTGGAGGTCCTGGGTGCTGCACTACACAATATAGAGAGACTTGGAGGAAGACGAGAGACGACATATTTCCTTCCTAAGGAAACCAGAAGAAAGTCAGCTTCTGAAAAACTCAGGGAGATTTTTTAAGAAATACTGCATCATTGCCGTATGTGACTATATCCAAGAGTACTTTTACTTGTTTTATCTTTCTACATGACTTGTTTGGGAAGAACCTACATTTAATTTTCTGTTTATATTTAATAATAATGTGTTATATTAAAGGCATGTGGTCTCTTGCTGCATTTTTAAATTCCACAGTATGTGTGTGTACGTGTGTGTGTACATGTATATATATATATATATATATATATATATGTATGTGTGCATGTATATGTATGTTGTATGTGTGTGTCTGTGTATGTCTGCGTGTGTGTGTTTATATATATATATATGTATATATATATATATATATACACACACACACACACACAAACTTGTATGTGTAAACAGTATGTGATCACGTCGTCTTGTATTTACACTGTGGATTTTATTGTGATGGCTGTCTTTAACATGCACTCTTTTAAATGCTGTCTGTGCCTCTGTAAGCTGTGCAAAAACAAGAGAGTTCAATGTTTTAGTTTCAAGTTGGTTCGTTGGTGGCCATTGGCTCTTGCCGGCTCTTGTTTTCTTTCCACTTCTTTGTGGTAAATTGATTTGACTTGTTCTTGCCTCCTCCTTAGGCCCATTATGAGCTCAGTGTGGGGGAAGTACAGACCTAAGGGCCATAAATGAGGTCTGTAGCTTAGCCTTCTTTGAATTGCTTTGATTGAAAAGGTAAATAGAACACAGCTGTCACTTTAAGCATCCGATTCTAAAATCTTTGGGCCCCTCGAGTGTCATCTGGAAGTAATGAAGTTTGTAAAACAAAGCTATGAAAAAAAGAAATGTTTGTTTTATGTGGGATAAATTGTTTTATTCAAGCTCCTTAATTCAGCCATTGCTAGGACAAATAAAAGCAACATTACAGACGTGGTATGCTGCAATTTTTTTTTTATAATCACTGTCTTGTAATTATTGTTGATTATGGACAAAACTGGAGCCTTTTTTTTTGTATACTGGCTCTTAACTGGTGACTACTAAAGAGCTAGCAATCCCACTGTGCATTCATGAGTGTGGGTAGGAGTTAGCATGTTCCTTGGGAGAAGTTGTACTTTGTCTTCCAGTCCGTATCTAGCATTTAAATTTTGTGCCATGTTTATACAACTGCAAATATACTTTCCACATTTAAGATGGACATTTTTTTCAATTCCCACAATAATCTTCTTCTTTTTTTTCCAGGGAGAATTAGTCTAATTTATATCTGCAGAGTATTTTTACTAATCCTGAGACAGTGCTGTGAAGAGGTTGCACTTGAAGGTTTATAGAATAGTACAGGATGGTTTCACCTGAGCATTTCACTTGGCATCTACTCTTCTGATTCACTTTTGTATAAACTGTGTGTTCCTTATTCCAGGTTCATTAGAAAACTGATGCTTTTATATGATTCATTAAATGGCACAGCCAAAATGCAAATGATTTTGCAAAGTGGAAGAAACAGTAAACCTGCTGGTTTAATAGCCTGGCTAGCTCAGTCAGTAGAGCATGAAATTCTTAATGTCAGTGTTGTGGTTTCAAGCCCCATGTTGGCTGAGTCCCTTTTAGGGGGAAACCACCCACACTGAGCAAAACTCAGAATTATCTATTTTGGGTGAGAGGTTTGCATAATGGTTAAGGTGTTTACCATGCAGACAGAAGGTGCAGGGTTTGATTCTCTCATGGGGTAATTGTATAGGCTTAAAATGGCCCACAAGGGCATTTAACCTAGTACTAATCTATGAACCTGTTTAGTAATGTTTGCAATTTGTCCAGAAGACAAGGAATTGAGCTAACTAGATAGACCAATCAGTCTTTATGTGACATTAAGATTTTTATTTCTAAGCAGACTCCTTGACATACAAGGGGAAGCCCAGAACATGACCCAACCAACCTGGATTCAGTTAACAGCAATTGATGCTGAAAGAACAGGCTGGAGAAAGGAAGGAAGGACTGACAAGGAGGGATGGGTGATTTATTGCATCTCAGGGTATACATGCTGTCAGTGGTCCTCAGTGGAGACCAAAGATCTGGCAGGCAGTTGTTTGCTTGCAAGGAAGGCAAGATTCCTTGAAGGGCTAAATCACATATACAGGTGAGTAATAATACACCCTTTCTGCATTCATTGCTTTCCTGTCTGTTGAGTACTGTAAGCACACCTCTCAACCTTACCAAATTACTTGGTTTTTACCGGTTTTGAGGTCAAAATAATGGGGTGCAACAAATTCCCACGTGGCCTCTTTAATTTGTGAATTTCTTGGTCTTGTTTTTTTCTTGCTCCAAATTTTTGCTGATGTTATCACATGCAGGGTGTGCATGATGACATCAGTGTTGTGTGCTGTCTGCCAGCCTATTGGAATATGGCTGAGGGTTTCAGGGGGTGTGTACTACTGCGTTTGTTTTTTATACAACACATGCAGTGCAGCCAAGCCGTTCGTTTGTTCCTTAGTAATGGTTGTATATATATTAAACAGACAGTGAAGCTACAACTAGTGCATTCATGTGGCGGTGATCAGTTTCACTCATTCAAGTTAAGTATACAGCACTAAATCTAGTTATATTTTGCAGTAAGCGAAGAAGTTTTAAGTTTGTAATGTTTTACTGTTATGTGTTTACAATATCTTCTGGATGTTAAAATATTTTAGTAAAGTTTCATTTACCTAAAACAAAGACGTCATTTTACTGCAGTTTTATTAAATAAATTTAAAAAGTAAAGAGTTTTTGGGGAGCTTTTTTTTATGAAACTGCCCATATGTTAAGTTCCAAATCACTGATCTTTTATTCTGTTTCCTCTCTGTAACTGCAAAAAGTTTTTATTATTGAAAATCACCATTAAATTAAACCAGGTAGTAAACGGCCAAACTGAATGTAAAATGGTAAGCTGTGACTTGTAAATTCCTGCAGTTATGCTAGGTATATTGGGGTCTATATTAGAATCCCGAAGATCTGTTTGAGTGAATCGGAAAAGAGAGACACATATTGCAAGAACTACGAAAACGGCGAACGTCCAAAACCGCAAAATTCAAAATGTTGAATTGTTATGGTTGGACTGTCTGCGGTATAGCTACGTAAAGTAAGTGTGCAATAGTTAAGGACCTTAGAGTTAGGGTGCGGGTTAAGGAAAGTGCATAGATAGGTAATGTATGTAGGGTTAGAAGTAGGGTTTTGTTAAGTGTATGTGTGTGGATTATTTGTTTTGTTTGGGTATATCTCCGTAGGGCAAGTGAGCAATAGTTACGGACCTTAGGGTTAAGGTGCAGGTTAAGGTAAGTGCATAGATAGTAATGTATGTAAGGTTTAGTGTAGGGTTAGAAGTAGAGTTTGGTTAGTGTATATATGTGGTTTATTTATTATGTTTGGGTAGGTAATATGTAGCGCACGGTGGGGTTGGCCGACTATGACGATTCGAGATTTTAAATTTTGTGGTTTAGGGGGTTTGGCGTATTTGCGGTTTGGGCTGTATGTGTCACTGTTGTGGTATTCGCTCAAATGGGTTTTCACTTTTATAATATAGACCCTATATTGTTGAATTGAAAAAAAACACACATTGAAGGGATGTTTACATTCTGGACCCCTGCTGGGATCTCTGTTTTGCAGAGCAGTAGTTTTTTATGTTTAGGTCAGCAGTTTGCACTGCCTTGTTGTGTTTGTTTGGAAGGAGAGCAGGTATTTTGTAAATGCGACTTTTATTACTTATTTTAGGTCTACAGATTGGTTGTTGTGGCAGGTAAACAATAGCGTGATTATTTAAAATGTGTATAATAAACTGAGCTTTAATTGCAAATGTTTCTCTTGTTTTATTTACCCTTTGAACGGAGGTTAATCAAATTGGTACATTTGCTTTCTTTAAGAAGTTTGGGATTCTGTAAGAGAAGTGGAAGGTGCGCACTCATTTGCTCATAGGTTTACTGTTTTGTTGCTCAAAGGACACTGTTATTTTTGTAAGTACACTGAACAGTTTAGACACTTGGTTATTTCATGCCCAGCCGGTTCCTGGATTGTGATTTAATTCTCAGAAGTACCAGTAGAGTAGGAAAAGGAGGCTCACGGTCACGGAGCATTCTGCAGAAAGGCTTGCTGCTAGTCTTCTCCCACCCCACCCACTTGCATGATCTGGGATCTAAATAAAATAATTCCCTTGTTTTGTTGAAATGTAATGGTAACATCTGATATTGTTAATCCTCGTTCATTCCTTACGCATGGGTATCGGTTCCGAGCAGGCCATTTTCCAAGTTCGCGTCAGCTTCAAACTATCGAGCTAAACTCTTACCCACAATCCCCCTCTCCCTGTTACCTCAGATTTCGTTTGCCGCATTGCCATTCGGTCGTCTCAAGCTACTTCTCTTCAGCTAAGTATAGTCAGTTGTTGTTTAATAGCTTTATAGACTACTTTTCTGTCAGAAAAGTTCATATTTTATTGTCTCTTACCCTATTGTATTTAGCGCTTATAATTTCTTCACGTTTTTCTGCCCTTTCTTTACCACTTTACCGTGAGGTAGTCTCTCTTTACCATCGTTGGTAATCCTTCACCCTTTTCTCTCATACCTTCGGGTACTCTATTGTACCATTGTTGGTAACCTTTTCTGCTGTTGAAGTTGCTGTCATGGCAGATAAGAAAGGTAGTCCGGGTTTTAAGCGGTGTTCTGATTGTGGACCCAAACCTCCTATTTCTGATGCACATTCTTTGTGTGTTTGTTTGGAGCTTCCCATTTGTCTGTTGATCCACCCTGTACTATTTGTGACAACTTTTCTAATAGAACCTTGTTGGAAAGGAAAAACATGCTGATACTGAAAGGACTTCTAAAATCTCCCTTTTCAGAGGCTATTTCTGGCTCGGAGGCCTCAACCCCTCGTAGAGCCTATAAGAAAACCTTGGATGCTTCTACTAAGGCTAAATCTTTGCCTTTGTCCCCGGCTGGGGACTCCTGCCAACCAAAACCTAAAAAGGCTAAAGTTTCGGCTCCGGAGTTTTCTTAGTCAGCCCCAGTGCTTTCGGTGCCTAGACCTTCTACACCGAGGCCTTCAGCTCCATTAGTGATTTCGGCTCTGTCTTCTCCTGCAGCCTTCTGTGTATCGGCACCGAAGGGCTCCTCGGTTCAGACCATTACTACTGTATCTGCATCAACCATTAAGTGGGTGCAGACCTTGACCACGTCTGCTCCGAGATCTTCCTCGGAACCGACACATTTATTGACTCCAGTTTTGTCATTTCCAGCTTCGGCACCGACAACCACCACTTCGGCACCAATCCCTGTGTCGGTGCAGACAGTGACCTCGGCACCGATGACTTCTTCGGTGCAGACAGCAGTAGTCCAGTCTTTCTCGGCACCGTTGTCCTCAGTGCAGTCAGATGAGATGGGCACTGAGTCTGCCTCTTTTGTGGACAGGCCTGTTTCTCCCTCAGTCTCTGTGAGGTCCACTAGAAGCATTTCTGAACATGATGCGTTGCGTCTTGTGGACCAGGCATTTTTGGCCAGAGGTATCCCACCCCTCAGGAACTATCCTCCATGAGGAGGTGATCACTCATCTCCAAAGACCCCGTCTTATTCTCCTCCGTCATTGCCTTTGAAGTCCATGGATATAGCACAGTCTTCCCCTTCTGCGGTTCCTTTTATGGATCTCACTAAGGAACCGCAGTTGCCTTCGTGGCAGGAAAGTTTTGCTATGAACCAGGATGTCAGCTGTGACACGCATAACTTGCTGCTCCACAGCCATCCAGGGACTCTGGGTCGGCAAGCTGAGCCACTTAGGGGGAGGAGTACCCCCTGTCCTAGACATACACTACTCTTTGGGTGGACCAGCTTTCCAACTGATGGAGAAGACTTTCGCTGCTGCTGGCGATACCAGACTGTCTATACATCCGCCCTCCTCTGTTACACTGGTTTCACAAGTCACATCAGCGAACACCGGGTGCAAGGGCCGCAGGACATATTCCCTCAGGAATCCCCCTTTCCGTTGTCATCCCCAGCTTCTCCCGCTGAGGAGGTCCACCAGAAAAGTTCACATAAGAGGAAGCACATGGACTCCACAGAAGAGTCCCTCACCAAAGACATTGATTTCGATGAGGGGAAGGATCCCCTTGGTCACCCTCTGCAATATCCTCGAAATCCTGAAACAGAGGGCTGACTGGCAGCCCTATAATCCAACCTCTGAGGAATCTGTGTTCCAGCAGGCCTTTCGCGCCCAGCTCCCTACCTCCTGGGTTACTCCACCTGCCGATGAACTTGTCAGGCTCATCGTGCAGCGTACTTGGAAGGCTCCCAATACCATTAAAGCTATTCCCTGGAGGCCAGATAAGATCTTGTCCCCTCCTGCTTCGGATCCCCCATTGGTCCAAAGGTCTTCCTGCAGATTCTTTGGTGGTGGCGTCCGTAACAAAAAAGGATCTGGCAGAAGAAGAACGTCAGACTGTCCATCTACCTAACAGAGAGTCCCAGGCCCTAGACAGGATAGGGAAGTGCACCATTGCTTCAGCGACCTTTGCTATCAGGTCCCTGAATTGTATGGCATATTTCACCAGGCTTCAAAGAGATCTGGTTTCTGAGCTCTTTGAAACCTTGGCTGGTGCCGTGTCTGATGAGGTCCATGACAAAGTGGCCTCTCAGCTAGCCACCATTGAATGTATATCTAACTCCTCTATGCGACTGATATCTCACGCATCAGAAGGAGGAGCTAGGGCAGCGGTCTTGAGATGACATGCCTGGATGCGCTTGTGCAACTTTGGGGAACCCTTTAAGTCTTCTTTTCTTAATGCCCTCGTTGAGCCCTCCTCATTGTTTGGGCCCAAAGTTAAAAGCACACTGGCCAGATGTGAACAGGACGGTAAGACCCGGTCTGCCATAGGTGTCCATTATTCTTCCCCTCAACGTGCTTTCTCTCGAAACCAAAAGAGTGGGAAGATATGGTTCAAGAAATCTCAGGGTCCTTTCTGTGACACACAGACCGAGTTCTCCCCCAGAGGCAAAGGGGGAAACTCACAGGGAAGATGCTCCTTTCGGGGCAGAGGGGGGCCGAGTAACCAGGGTTCCAGGGATTCTTTCCCTGGTCAATCCTACCAGCGCCCCTGAAGAGTGGCCCAACTCCTTTCCTCTGGAGGTGGTTGGGGGAAGTTTCTTCTTGTACCCTTCTGCCTGGCTAACCATCACCACCGATTCTTGGGTACAAAGGATCATAACCAGAGGTTATATCTCCTTCGATCTTTGTCCCGTCCCTTCAAAAAATCTTCCCGACGTTCCACCCAGTCAAAGGGAAGAAGCAGCACTAGAGATAGAAAAGCTGCTAAGAAAAAGAGTCATCCACATAGTCCCTCCAGACCAGATAGGATTCGGATTCTAGTCAAGACTATTTTTCGTGCCAAAGAAAACCGGGGACTGGAGACCAATTTTGGATCTCAGTGTATTGTACAAGTTTGTGAGAGTACAAAGATTCCGGATGGTCACAATACAGTCTATTCTCCCACTTTTGGAAAAAGATGATTGGATGTGCTCTATAGATCTTCAAGATGCGTACTACCACATAAAGGTGGACAGGCCATCAAGAAGATTTCTGCACTTCCATGCGGGAGCCAGTCATTACCAGTTCAGAGTACTGCCCTTCGGACTCTCTACAGCCCCCCAGAGTGTTCACAAAGTGCATGGCAGTTGTCACAGCTCACTTGCGACTTCAAGGATTCCGCCCCCACCAGACATCTAATGGAAAAATCCCTGGCATACTCTCTCCTCGCTGCTCAAAGGCTAGGCATAACCATAAACTGGCAGAAATCCATTCTCACTCCATCTCAGTCGACAGAATTCATAGGGGTTATCTTGGACACAAAGAACTGCAGAGCTACTATTCCAGAGCACATAATTCTAAGGATAAAGCAACAACTAATGCCAATCCTTTCAAAGGAAAAATCCACGGCTCTGTCGGTTCTACAGCTGTTGGGTTCCATGGCAGCCTCCATCACTATTGTTCCCCTGGCCAGGTTTCACATGAGGCTTCTACACTGGCTACTACTCACCCAATGGTATTCTTTTCAACATCCTCTTTCAGCCATGATTCGGGTAACCCACAGGTGCAAACAGGATTTAAATTGGTGGATGACACACAATCTCTCACAGTGGTCTCGCCCCTTTTCCCCCCAGCAACCCAAGGCCACAGTGACCACGGATGCCTCCCTGATGGGGTGGGGGAGGGGCTATGTCAGGGACAGACAGTCCAAGGCACTTGGTCCCATCTAAAGGCCCATCTGCATATAAATGTTCTAGAGCTGAGGGCGGTGCTTCTGGCGTTACAAGCATTCCATCCCCTGCCGCCGTCTGGGACAATTGCGATTCAATCAGACAACATGGCGGTGGTCTGGTACATCAACAAACAAGGTGGAACTAAATCTTACCCCCTTTGTCGAGAGACCATGAGGATATGGCAATGGGTGATGGCTACCAACCATTTTCTTCTAGCAACGCACATTCCCGGGAGTTCCAACATCATAGCAGACAGACTCAGGGTCCCTGAATCCCTTGATAACGGCGGAGATCTTCCACCACTGGGGCCATCCTTGCTGTGACCTCTTTGCATCCCCGACCAACTACAAATGCAGCAACTACTTCACCCTAATTCCTCCTTCGGGACAGTCACCCAGGGACGCTCTAGTCCACGATTGGCCCTCGGGTCTTCTTTACGCATTTCCACCCTTTCCCCTCATTCCCCAGTTTCTGAAGAAAGCCTGGTGGTTGAAGAGCAAGGTGATTTTCATAGCATCATACTGGCCTCAACAGATTTGGTTCCCCTTCCTTTGGCCTCACCTACTAGATCGACCATGGATTCTCCATCCAACCCCAGAGTTGATCTCACACCCACAGAATCTGATTCATCCCAACCTGAACAGCCTGAAGCTAATGGTTTGGCTACTCCAGTTCCCTTGATTGCTAGCAGAATGATCTTTTTTTACCAGTAAGTGATATTCTCATTGCTTCTCGTAAGTCTTCCACTAGAATTACTTATCTGAGCAAGTGGAAAAGATTTACCTGTTGGCTGAAAGATAAACAAGTAGACCCTTTTTCAGCACCGGAGTTGATAATACTAGACTATCTGGCCGACCTGTTTTAATCGGGTCTATCGGCCTCTACCATTAGAGTTCATTTGGCTGCAATTTCTAATTTTCATGAGGGTGTCCAAGATTCCTCTCTTATGTCCCATAAATTGTGCAAGACCTACATAAAAAGTGTGAATCATCTGAAGCTACCTTTTAGATAAACTATTCAACCATGGGATTTATCATTAGTTCTACAAGCTCTGACAATGGCACCTTTCGAACCAGCCTCTTCTTGCGACCTCAAGTATTTGTCATGGAAAACCTTGTTTTTGGTCACTATTACTTCTGCCAGACGTATTTCTGAACTTCAAGCTTTATGTATCAAGAGTCCATACTTGAGTTTTCATAGAGATAGAGTGTCTCTGAAAACTAATCCATCATTTCTGCCTAAAGTGATCTCTGAAATGTCCATTAATCAAGCCATTGAAATGCCAGATGTTAAGTTGTCCATCTCGCCTTCATTCTTGCTGGATGGGTTCGGAGCCGACCTCGGCTCCGACTCGGCCACTCTAAAAGCTCGAGAGTTGGTTCCACCGGCTCGAGGCTCCCCTTATATCCCACAATGCTAGGCGGTATTACCTCAGATCTTGTTTGCCGCTACAGCGATCGAGGTGTTTGGTTTCTACCGGCTTCAGGTCAGTTATTATAGAGTAATCTATAGTCTATTTAAACCCCTTTTATTTAACCTATTATAGTTATTTCCCTTAACTTAGTGGATTAGACCCTTTTCCCTTCTGTTTATCCACCCTTTTTTCCACTAAGAACTTATAAGTTCTTCCCTCAGGCCTTCGGGCCCTTCCATCCCCTTAGTGGAGTGTATGTGTTTTTTGTTAGGGATCTAAAAAAACTTGTGTAAAGTGTAATTTTTTTAGTTAAACTTGTGAAAAGTGTAATCGGTGTGTTTCAGTGTGTGTGGGGTTACACTTTCCTTGACAATGTCTAAGGACTCAAAGGTCTCAGGCTTCAAGAAGTGTGACTCGTGCTGTCAGAAAATGTCTCTGACAGACGGTCACACTTCTTGTGTGTACTGCCTGGGACCTTTACACCTGCAGGACTCTTGTGCTGTATGCCATGGCTTCAGCCCTAGAGTCCTGCAGGAAAGAAAAAATAAACTCATTTTAAGAGGTTTGCTTAAGCCTGAGGGTTCCCTTACTACTACTTCGGGCAAACCCTCTAAGGCTTCTAGGTCCTCGACTCCAGCTTCTGAGTCGAGGCCTAGGGCTTCGAAACCTCCTGCTACATCGGCTCCGGCTGGAGCCGATGAGTCTCAGGCTGCAGCTTCTGTGGTTTCCTCGGCGCCGGCTGGAGCCGAGGCATTGGAAATTCCTGTGTCGGCTCCGATCAGACCATCGGAGCTGACATCTAGAAAGAGGTCTAGGTCACCGTCCCTTGGCTCCGTTCATTCGGCTCCAGCGTCTCCCTTGCTGTCTGAACGGAGCCATAGATCTCACTCCTCTAGGTCATCGAGGCTTTCGGATCATGACCTTCAGAGGGTAGTGAGTCGACTTCTTAAGTCCGAGGCACTGGCCCAAATGCTTCAGAGCCCGACTCATCAGTCGATGCTTGACCCTGTCCCTCAAAATGTTCCTCCTCCGACTCCTTTGAGCTCGGAGCCGGGGCGTTTCGGAACCGAGACTGTGGTAGCGTCGGAGCCAATACAATTGTCTTCGGCTCCGTCATCGGCTCCGATTTCTTCCTTGGAAGAATCTCGGCGCCAGACTTCCCTCGTCGGCTCCGAGGGGGTGAGTGGCATCGGACCCTTGTCCGACCCCGCTCTCCCTCTCGGTGCCTCGGCGCTGGTGAGTTCGGCCCCGACATCGGCCTCGGAGCCATCACTGTTGGTGCCGAGGGGGGTTCTCAGCTTTTCGGAGCGGGGACCTCTGGCTCTGCCTGACAGGGGTGCGTTCGAGGTCATGCGGAGTGTGTTGGAACCTGGTTCAACTCCACAGTCGGCTCCGTCCACCCCTCCCTCTTCGGTGCCTCAGGTTATGTCTACTCACTCCCTCATCCCAGACCGCAGAGAGCCAGCTCCTCAAGAATCCCCTGTGGGGATCTCATCCTCTTCCGAGGCCTCTCCTGAATTGGCAGGGGAGCCCCCTAGGAAGAGAAAGTGTAAGAGGAAACACATAGACTCACCTGAGTCTGTCACCTCTGACACAGATTTAGAGGATTCGAGGGTTCCCCCCGTTCCCCTTCTGAAGATGTCTCCTTTGCAGACATTCTAGAAATCCTGAAACAGGGGGGAAATTGGCCAGTCCTTAGCCCTTCGGAGGATGAATCTGTGTATCTTGAGGCGCTTGGCTCGCCCTTCCACCTCCTGGGTGTCCCGACCCCCTCATGCAGGTGGTAGCAAAAAAGGCTTGGACGGCTCCTGACTCAGTGGACCCCACCCCCAGGAGACCTTCAAAGTTTATCACAGCACCAGCAGATAAACAATTTCTGACCAAGGGAGTTTCTGTGGATGCTATGGTTTTAGCTGCTGCCACTAAGAAGGAACTAGCTGATCCTTCGTGCCTGTCCATCCTCCTAACAAGGAATCTAGGTCTATGGACAAGTACGGAAGCGGATGTTTTCGTCAGCGACCTTTGCTATGCGTTAAGCTGAGCTACCTATGCCATTTCACTCGTCTTCAAAGAGATTTGATCAAGGAAGCGGTGACATGTTGAAGGATCCTACAGCTGCGGGGTTTCAGGACAAGATCAACACTCAGCTGGCTACCCTAAATTCTATAGCTAACTCCTCTATGCCTCCTTTCATATGCGGCTGATGGAGCGAGCAGAGCCGCAGGGACAGGTGTGGCCTTACGGCATGCCTGGATGCGGCTATGCAATTTATGGACCCTTTAAAACGTCTTTCACTAATTCCCGTTTGATGGATCATCTCTCTTTGGTCCTCAAGTGAAAGAAACCTTGACGAGGTGCGAGACGGATGGCAAAACTCTTTCTGCCGTCGGAGTCCGTTTTCTACTCCTTCTAGGCCTTACCCCAAAGGCCAGAAAAGTGGGAAAATGTGGTTCCATAAACAATCTCAAGGGACTTTGCCTGACGACAAAGTCGGTTCCTCCAGAGGCAGAGGGGAACAATAATGGTAGACGCCGCCCTAGAGGCAGGGGGTCCGCAGAACCAGGGCAATCGAGAAACCTTTTCTGATAAGCCCTTTCAGCATCCCTGAGGTGTTGCCCGACTGTCCACCTTCGAGGCAGTCGGGGAAGATTGTCACTGTACCCAGAAGCCTGGCGATCCCTAACTCAAGACAAGTGGGTACAGTCCATCATTTCAAGGCTATTCCATTCCGTTCTTTCTTATTCCAAATCAATCAAAAAATCCCTTCCAGATGTTCCACCGCTCAAAGGGATCAAGCAGCGTTGGAAATTTCAAAGTTGCTTGCAAAAGAGCCATTCAGCCAGTGCCAGCAGACCAGCAAGGATCCGGAATCTACTCCAAATTCTTTTTGGTTCCAAAGAAAAAAGGGGACTGGAGACCCATTTTGGATCTCAGTATCTTGAACAAGTCGGTCAAGAAAACAAGATTTCGGATGGTCACGCTACAATCCATCCTACCCCTTTGGGAAAGGAAAACTGGATGTGCTCTATAGACCTCCAGGATGCGTACTATCATATAAAATGAACAGACGCTCCAGGAGATTTCTCCGCTTCCGGCTCGGAACCAGTCACTTTCAATTCAGAGCCCTGCCCTTTGGTCTCACCACTGCCCCCCGGGTGTTTACCAAATGCATGGCAGTGGTAGCTTCTCACCTGAGACGTCAAGGATTCCAGGTGTTTCCATATTTGGACGACTGGCTCCTCACAGCTCCTACCAAGCATCTTCTTCTAATGGCCAGAGACTACACCTTTCGCATTTGTCAAAAGTTAGGCATATCAATAAATTGCGAAAAGTCTGTTTTGTCGCCTTGTCGTGCTATTACCTTCATAGGCGCAAATCTAGACACAGTCTACATGTCTGCGGGACTAACAGATCAAAGCATAGCAGACATACGCAAAATGGTCTCCCTTCTCTTCCACAGCAACAGAGTCAAAGCCAGGTTAGTTCTGAAAGTACTGGGGATTATGGCGGCTGCTATCCCTCTTCTTCTATTAGCCAGATTCCACATGAGAATCCTTCAATGGATGCTCTTCACACAGTGGTCATACCAGCAACTTCCGATGTCCCACACCATTATGATTACGCAAGCATGCAAGAATCATCTTCTTTGGTGGATGTCTTCCCCTCAGCTCTCCCTGGGAAGACCCTTTGTTCCTTCCCCTCCGGTTGCTACTCTGACAACGGACGCCTCCCTGATCGGGTGGGGGGGGCATTATCAGGGCAGAACTGTCCAGGGCATATGGCAACCAGACGAATGCCACTTGCATATAAATGTTCTAGAGATGAGAGCAGTGCTTTTAGCGTTGCAAGCCCTTCAAGACTCTCTTCCCTTGGGAACGATAGCAATCCAGACGGACAATATGTCTGTAGTGTGGTATATCAACAAACAAGGCGGAACCAGGTCCTATCCCCTATGTCGAGAAGCACTCAGACTGTGGCAATGGGCGATTTCTTCTCAGCGGTTTCTGATAGCAACGCACATCCCCGGGAAGTCCAGTCAAATCGCGGACAAGTTGAGCAGAGCTATCCTCATGCCTCACGAGTGGTCTCTGAAAGATTCTGTTGTGGAGAAAATTTTTCTCAAGTGGGGTCAGCCTTGCTGCGACCTTTTTGCTACTCCCCAAAACAGCAAGTGCAGAGATTATTTCACCCTATTCCCGTTACCAGGCCAGTCCAGCAGAGACGCTCTAGTCCAAGTTTGGCCCCGGGGACTTCTGTATGCATTTCCTCCCTTCCCACTAATCTCTCAAGTGATACAGAAAGCTATCGCTCAGAAGGCCTCTCTGATCCTCATTGCTCCTTACTGACCTCGGCAAGTTTGGTTCCCCTTTCTACATCAATTTCTGTTGGAGCAACCTTGGCATCTGGACCTAGTTCCAGATCTTTTGATCCATCAATCGGGTCAGTTACATCGCTCCCTTCCCTCTCTGAACCTCACTGCTTGGTTCCTCCAATTCCGACCTTAGCCAGGCTTGCTCAAATATCTCAATCTGTTCGAGATATTTTGATAGCTTCCCACAAATCTTCCACTCGGAAGATTTATCTTAGTAAGTGGAAACGTTTCGCCTATTGGGCTCAAGGAAGGGACATAGATCCTTTCACTGCTTCCATCCAGATAGTCCTTGATTTTCTAGCTGAACTCTTCCATGCAGGTTCATCTCCTTCTACTCTTAAAGTTCAATTGGCAGCTATTTCTAACTTTCATGTGGGCA
Organism: Protopterus annectens; assembly: GCF_019279795.1. Taxonomy (NCBI): domain Eukaryota; kingdom Metazoa; phylum Chordata; order Ceratodontiformes; family Protopteridae; genus Protopterus; species Protopterus annectens. The sequence goes on from NC_056726.1 coordinate 1,309,299,450, forward strand.
TTTCAGATTCTGCCATCATGTCTCACAGGCTTTGCAAAGCTTTTTTGAAGGGAGTTTTTCTTCTCAGACCTCCTATAAGAAATCCTCCTCCTCCTTCTTGGGACCTTAATTTAGTTCTCACATCTTTGATTCTTCCCCCTTTCGAACCTGCAGCTTCCTGTTCATTGAAATTGCTATCCTGGAAGACTATCTTTCTGGTAGCTATTACTTCAGCTAGAAGGGTCTCAGAACTTCATGCACTCAGCAGTCGACCTCTGTATCTGTTGTTTCATAAAGACAGAGTATCCTTACGAACCAATCCATCCTTTTTACCTAAAGTAGCCTCTGCGTCTAACCTAAATCAAACCATTGACCTCCCTGTGTTTTTTCCTAACTTTTCTAACAGGTCTGAACAAAAATTGCATTGGTTAGATGTTCATCGTCAGTTAAGGTATTATTTGGATAGAACCAAACAGATCAGGAAAACTGACCAATTGTTTGTCTCTTATGCAGAAGGCAGAAAGGGACTTTCAGTTTCGAAGGTATCACTCTCCAGATGGCTAACATCTCTGATTTCCTTTGTTTACGAAATTAGACACCAAAAGCTGCCTAGCAAACCTAAGGCCCACTCCACCAGAGCTTTGGCTACTTCTATAGCCTTCCAAGACAGACTGCCTATTGACACCATTTGTGCAGCGGCTACTTGGGCTACTCCTCACACTTTCATTTCTCATTATAAGTTGGATTTAGCTTCTAGACATAGAGCTAACTTTGGTTCCACTGTTCTCAAGAGTCTGTTCCGATAGGCCACCCGGGACAAGGTGCTAGGGACGCGGTCCCATCCAGCAAGAATGAAGGCGAGATGGACAACTTAACATATAGAAGTTATGTTCTTACCATAACGTTCCATGTTAGTTGTTGTCTTCTCGCCTTCTTTCTTGCGGCCCACCCTCCTTCCCCCTAGCCTGGACAGACCTAGAGGAGTTTGATTGTGACCTCTTTTTCTACCACCTCTATTGTATATAGGTATATGCTATACTTTGCATATATTCCTTTCATCAGGTTTCAGGTCACCTTTTTCCCTTCCTTTTATAGAGGTGGGTTTTTCCCTTTTTCCAGTGGTTCTGGAGTTACTTTTTGGCTGGGCCTAGCTTACAAACGAGATCTGAGGTAATACCGCCTAGCATTGTGGGATATAAGGGGAGCCTCGAGCCGGTGGAACCAACTCTCGAGCTTTTAGAATGGCCGAGTCGGAGCCGAGGTCGGCTCCGAACCCATCTAGCAAGAAAGAAAGCGAGAAGAAGACAACTAACATGGAACGTTATGGTAAGAACATAACTTCTATTTTTCTTTCCCAGTCATTCAAATAGAGGAGAGTATTGCCTACATACCCTAGATATACACAGGCAAATCCGTTTTTACTTAAACAGGACTAAACCTTTTCGTAAATCTGACCAGTTATTTTTGGCCTTTTCTGGACCTAGATTAGGATCTGCTGTTGCTAAGATCACATTAGCTAGATAGTTAAAGGGCTGTTTGACCTTTATTTACACACAACGTAATATCTCATTGCCTACTACTATGAAAGCTCATTCAACAAGGTCGGTGGCAACCTCTGAAGCCTTCCATGCCAGAGCTTCTTTACATGACATCTGTGCAGCTGCAACTTGGGCTACACCTCATACCTTCATCAATCATTACAAATTGGATTTGGCCTCCAGGAGAAGAGCATCTTTAGGTTCTATGGTGCTCAGGAATGTCCTTCCATGAGAGCCTCCCAGGAATAGAGGTAGCTGGGGACTCTGTCCCATGCGTAAGGAATGAACGAGGATTAACATCAGATAAAGAAGTTATGTCTTACCATAATGTTCCATCTGTATTGTTGATCCTCGTTCAGTCATTACAACCCTCCCTCCTTCCCCCTCCTGTGGTTTCTAGTGGATCTCACCATCCGGTTCTCTTAGGTTATTTGACCAGAGGTAGCCTCTACCATCTTTAACTTGCAAACTCAATCTGAGGTAACAGGGAGAGGGGGATTGTGGGTAAGAGTTTAGCTTGAGAGTTTGAAGCTGACATGAGTTTGGAAAATGGCCGGCTCGGTTCCGAGCTCGGAACCGATACCCATGCGTAATGACTGAATGAGGATCAACAATACAGATGGAACATTATGGGTAAGACATAACTTCTTTTTATGAAACAAAATAGTCCTAGTGAAAGCAGGGCTTTTGTTCTCAGTCCTGAGGAAGGATTGTTGGATGATCATGATGATACATCTTTAACTGTTGCGACTGAAGCCTTGGACTGATGATTTAATACTGTAGAAGTAATGTAATCTACAAGGTAGAGTAAATTCTTGTGAACCTGGGGATCCAGGAATCATTGACCCAGTCATTGTCAAACTTCTGGATGTTTACAATATTTACCATTATTAATCTTTATTGTAGGCAGGCACTTTGAATAGTGTAATAGAAATTGTATCACCCTTTTTCCTTTTCTTGGACTCTGATTTACTTTAGGTCAGACATTAAACAGCTTATGGTGCTTTCTTTATACAGCTATTACAAATTGTCTTAGTTATGAGGCCAGTTCAGGCTATTAATAAGTGGAAGGGACCTGTGCAGATTAACCAAATATTAATATAAATAAAACACTATTGTTCTGCTTATTTTTTGTCTGTTCTTCAGTTTGCATTTAAAAGTTGGCATCCCATGATTCCACTGGAGTGGGTGGTGTTACATAATTATGTATCCAAATGCTATGTTAATCACCCTACAGATTTGTACCTATTTTTCATGGGCCTTTGTCTAGATTTTTAATGTTTCCAGGTTGAGAGGTATGACTGTAAGGCATGCATGAAAGAAAAAAGGACCTGCAGTAAAATGCCAGTTACCAGTATGGATAATGCAGCACCACTATGCCCCAAGATATTCTCCACCTCCATCACTGTCTTCCAGCTTTGAGAGATGGGCTGTTGGTTCCAGTTTAGGGGAAGGGGAGGGTAGCCAGTCAGTCAGGGTGGGATGTCCAAGGAATGAAAAATAGCACTGGTGAAGTGTAAATGCCACAGGTGGCCAAAATGAAACTTAAGTATTTTTATTTATTTATTTTACATTTGTTAACCGGGAAAGTCCGACTGGCTATAGGTCCATTTTCAGAGGAGGCCCGGGGAGAAAAGACAATGGTGAAAGTCTTCGATGAGGAGGAGGAATTAGATGAACCATATTTGTGGGATTGTCTTCCACCGGAAAGTATATTTCTTTGTTTAATTGAGCGGTTTCGTCACAATTACAATGAGTTCTTCAGAATTGTAATTGTGATGAAAGCGCTCAGTTAAATTTCATTTATTCCTTTCATCAAGCCTGCACTCGTGCTTTATTCTTTAGTTGTTAGTTTGGTTTTTCAAGTTATGTTTTTTTGTTTCTGCAAATCATCATTCACTGGGTTTCTGTGTTGGCTTGTGCAATATCCACTTTTATGTATCATTCACATGTCGAAAAATACACACACAAAGCATTTCCATTAAATTGAGTCCCTTAAAGTCTACAATGTAGGTAATAAGCTAAGAAAGGGCAGAGGTTTGTCGACTGTGCCTTATGTGTGTAGTTACTATTATACCATGGTTCATTTTTAGGGTCCATTTCAGACACATTTCTCAGCTGTGCCACTTCTGGCTTTTACTGCCCAATTTACAGTTTTTAACTCATGATTTTGATGTATGCATAATTAGTGTTGGGGGTCAGTACTTAGACAGTGAACCAAGGATGTAAGAGCTGTTAAGAGTTGAGAGAAAGTACACATGGTTAGGAATGAGTGCAAAGAAGTGAAATTGTGGGTGACATCTGTTACTTGTATTCGATGAACCATATTTGTGGTATTGTCTTCCACTTTTGTCATTTTTGAATGCAGACTGCAAAACCAAAACTTCTGTCTTTTCCATGGAGTTTGTTTGCAATCAGTTACTTTTGTGGCAGGTTAAAATAAAAGGGTTGTGGTTTCGAGCTCCACGTTGGCTGAGTCCTTTTTAGGGGGAAACCATCTACACTGAGCAAAACTCAGAATACTTCCAGCAAAAGACTGTACAAGAATTTTGTTGTTGTTTATCTGAGTCAGTTCCAACAGAGTATAAGGTTCTGCGGTGGATTTTAACTTACTCTGAATGGAATTTTGTATTTGTCAATTGAAAAGACAGGGAAAACCACAGGACACACCATCAATCATCAAGTACCTAGTGTGATAAGTATCAAATTATTACTTATCTGTGTTATTGCAAAGGTATGTCCCCAGTGCAAAGTTGTAATACTGCCAAACATTTAATGTTTTAATACTAAGTTGTGTTATTCTTTTCCAAATAGGTAGAAGAGAGTAGTGATAAACTGACAGTAACCTAGCAGCGTGTTTTGATGGTAGGGGGTAGTGCTTCTGTAAAAGACCTTTCATTCATGCTGTTCCCCCTTTATACCTTGCCTTTGTGCCTTTCCTGCGTGGTGCTCCCCAATCTTGTTAACTCGCATCTTGGCTTTCTGTACTTGGTGTAAGCAGACTTGCCTGGAATGATCCACTAAGCAAAGCAATTGATTTCTGGAAGTAGAGACATTGTTGTATATTGTAATTCAGGGGAGGTAGTAAATGTTTATTTCAGTTAACTTAAAGTTATTGTACATAAATGGTTGATATGTTAAGAGGAGAAAGTAGGATTATCTGGCTGAAGTGGCCCAAGTCATGGGAGTATGACAGCAAGCACAGTTAATATTTTTTCTTCCAGTTTGCTACATTTAATGTTTGATAGCCAGGTTTGTGTGCACTTCAAACAGACTGTGACTACAGCTAAGATTTGGGTATTCAACAGCCAATAACAGTACTGTCTGTAGTGTGCATAGAGACACTCCCACATCTGTCTGGTCACTGCTGCATTGTCTTTGAGCGTCACCATTAGTATGTATTATAGCAATTCCATAACAGTCCATCTTGATTAATGAGGAAGGACATCATCTATCCCAAGCAGAAGAGAGAGAGAGAGGTTATTGCAGACTGGTGGCCATACTAAGTCTATCTTGAGACGCGCACGTTCCAAAGGTTTCTTCAAGCTTCAGTATTTTCTATTGCTCCTTTTTTTATCCCTGTGCCCAGACAAGCACGTCCCAAAGGTTTCTTCAAGTTTGGGTGTGTATGCAACTCTTTCTGGTGCTGCTTTTAATCTCTTTGCCCTTGATGCAGAGAATATGCTGCATCTCAGAATGATGCTATCCTGATGGCAACTATGACAGAGTGCGTTACCTGAAGAAGAAGAAGAAGATTTAAATACAGCAGCAGCATACAGACTATAATTACTGGATGCTTAAGTAGGCAGGAGTCCATGAGCACTGGCAAGACAAATATTAAAAAAAGGCATTCCAGATATTGAAATAATCATAACACATCATGTTATGAGAAGAGAAGAATGTTATAATGGGTGTTATGAAGGCTTTTAGAAAGCAGAAAGTGCATGACAAAAGTTTACAGCAGGAAAGATGTAGAATAACGATGCATTGCAGGATATGTTGTGAAATTTGTATGGTAAAACAGTTTGTAAATTGTGTTCTGAAAAGTGGGAGAGGCAGATACATTTTCCTTAATTAGGTATAAGGTTATTAGCAGAAGAAACTTTATTATGGAAACCTGTAATGAAGGATGAATTTCTAGCTGTCTGAGAGTAGTCAAAAAATACCACAGTGTTGATGCATTATTAAATCAGTTTATTTTAACTAAGGAACGGTGTCCTGAAACTATTCCTTTATTATTTAATGAAATTTTGTTTAGCAGAAGGTTAAGGTAGTGGGGTAAGACTGTTGTAACTTTTCCATCTTGAAAAGTATGTAAGTTGGGTTATGGTTATGTGATGTCCCTCTTCTAAGCCAGTAATCAAGGAGTCTCAATCCTCACCACAGACACCGGTGAGGGAAGTTCCCTTGGAACAGAAATGGATGCACACAGTATTTTCAGATGCAGCTCTCTGCATCAAGCACAATTTCCCTTAAGAGCACATAGGGAACACACTCCCATCCTGGGGCTAGGTTTTCACCTCTCTCACCAGGCCTCAAATAAGACTCCACACTGACCACAGCTGTAGAGTTGAGTCCTCAGCTGAGAGTTCCAAGCCAAGTCCTCTACCAACCTCTCTGTGAAACCAGTGGTCTGTGCCCCTGCTTCAAGCAGCTGACACACACACTCTTTGAGATTTGATTATCACACACACATACATGAAAAAGGCTGGCTAAGATTTACAAGCCCAGACTATAAGGTACATACTGCCACCAGAACAGTCCAAAGATAGCTACTCTAAGGCTCTTACCCATTTATACTGAGTAAAATTAATACAATACAACACTAATACAAATAGTAGTGTTTGACCAATGCAGCAAGGCTTTCAGGAGCAGCCACAATGTCATCAAATAAATACAAGTACTCTCAAAGTTAAAATATTCTGTAAAAGACCAGCCACAATGAAAAGTTTAAGTATATTTAACAATCAATAATAAAATAACATGAAAATACTAAATATCTAATTACATTAAATACCACAATTTCAATTACAGGAAGTATTACAAATGACAGAGATGGATAGCGTTACACAAATACAGAAAAACAGTACTTAACTAATCTCAGTATATTTTCCTGACTGATCTAAAGGATTACTATTCCCTGGTTACTCAAGGCAAAATAAAGTGGGTGAGTGGTTTTGCTTTGTCAAGTTTCAAAAACAGACTGCTCTGTGAGACTTCTGTCTCATATAGTATTAAAACATCATTTCAGTGCTGGATTACATCTGACTCTGATTCTCTCACCTACCCCCTTTTCTAGAAAATGAACCAGAATGTAGCACATATGTGTCATGATATACACACACAAATCTTTGCTAAGATGTGATGTTAAGTAGTCCTATCTCACCTTCACTCATTACATATGGAATCGGAGCCTATCCTTGGCTCCGACTCAGCCTATTTACAAGCTGAAAGACTTCTGGTTGGCTCGTGGCTAGGTAGGTATCCCTTGGTGCACTAGTACAATCCCCAGATCTCGTTTGCCACGTCGACGAGTTCGGTTGTGCTTCTGTTTGGCTCTGGCTAAGTGTTTGCATATTTTCACTTTTTTCAAAGTTTTATTCACTGTTTAGCTTAGATTAGTTGTATGGCTCAATATACTTAAATTGTTACTGTTTGTAGTATTCAGTTAGCGTAGTTATTTAAAGTTATCTTCTATTTGCGCCTTTTGGTGCAATTTTTGGCCTTTGGTCGTTAATTCTTTTTGGTATCCCGTGTACCAGGCATACTATTGGATTAGAGTAGGCGCCTTTTGTGCATTAGTATTCTGTGTGTTTAAATAGAATTTGGCGGGTTTCCGCTTACTATTTAGAGTTATTAGATTGCTGTTAGCATCGTTTTGCTGATATTGCTAATATTGTTAATAGAACTTTGTTCTGTTTGTATTTGCAGTTGATCTTGTGTTTTTATTGTTCTCCACTGTTCTGTTGAGTGTGCTATTTTTCCTTATAACTGTTGTGTCTGTTTAAGTTAGAAGACCCTATCTCTTTTGCCTGGGCTAGGCCCGTTTAAGTTAGAGGACCTAGTCCTCATGGTATCTTCCTTTCAGCAGACCTAGGCCCGTTTAAGTTAGAGGACCTAGTCCTCCTCCTCCTCCTTCTCTGTGTGCGTGTGTTGTACTGATTACAGAATGTCCAAAGAGAGTAAGGAGCATAAGCCATCCGGCTTCAAGAAATGTGTTAAGTGCTCCCAAAAGATGTCCTTAACGGATGGTCATGGTAATTGTGTTTACTGTTTAGGGGCCATCCATTTGCAGGAGGCCTGTTTATTTTGTCATACATTTAGTCCTAGAGTGTTGCAGGAAAGGAAGAACAAGTTAATTCTAAAAGGTCGTCTTAAACCTTTTTCGAGGAAGATTTGTCTAGTTTGTCATCATCCTCCAAATCTGCTAAAGGAAAGTCTAAATCTGCCATGAGGCCCTCCCCAGCACCGGCTGGTGTCTCAGAGCCACCTCTTAAAGTTGCGAAAACTCCACAGACATCGGAGCCAACTGAGAGTGGCATTGTTGTTGCAGGGTCGGTTCCAAGTTTTTCGGAGCTGACCACTGAGACTCTTGAGACTACTTCTCGTAGCTGGTCTGTGGACCCTCTACCGGTCTTCTTGTTAGTGAAGTCTCCTGTACTTTCGAGATCTTGATCTCCTACTATGTCATCCAGGTCTTCCAGGAGTTTATCAGAAGAAGATGTGGAGAGGGTAGTGCTGAGACTTTTGAAGTCATCTGCTTTGCCTAAATTGTTGTTGGCTCTGACCCAGTCGGCTCCGGAGCCACTCGAGCCCGTTCAACCCTCAGTGTTCATTCCTTCTCTGAGCCATTCTGGTCTTTCAGAGAAGGAGTGCTTGGTACCTCTGGTAGAACCTTTGGCTCCAGCTTCCATTGTGGCTTTTTCGGAGCCAAGTTCTGCTCCGACACTTTTGGCACCATCTAAAGTGTCCGGGAGTCAAAGATCTCCGGTCGGCCCCGACAGGGATACTTAGAACTGAACTTCTTCGGTTCTGAGTCTTTCTCTCGGCGCATCAGCTAGGGTGAGTTAGGACCTTGCATCTATCTCGGAGCCGATGGCTTCCTCGGTCTCCTCGGAGCCGGAGAGGTTGGCTTTCAAGATGATGACGAGTGTGCTGTCCTGACCGTCAGCTCCTACTAGGGGTACCGGTACTTTTTCCTCCATAGCACCTACTTCTGTCTCAGCTCCAACTCCCTCCAGCGGTAGCAGAGACACCCAGCCTCAGGAGCCACCGGCCGGTAGCCCCCACTCTTCCGAGACCTCCCCGGAATGTCCTTCCGAGGAGCCCCCACGGAAGAGGACTTGTAAGAGGAAGCATGTTGACTCCCAGGATGAGTCTTTGGCATCTGACACTGACCTCAAGAAGTGGAAAGGGTCCCCCAAGTCGTCCTCTGATGATGTCTCCTTCGTAGACATCCTGGAGATCCTTAAACAGAGGTGCGGCTGTCCCACTGTCACCTTTTCTGATGAATCAGTATACCTGAAGGCTTTCGGGTCTCAACCTTCTGCCTCTTGGATGTCTCCACCTTTCGACAAACTGATGGATTTAGTTAGTCGAAAGGTGTAGGATACTCCTGATGCTGTGGAGCCGGTTCCTAGGAGACCGAACAAGTTCCTTTCTTCCCCTCCAGGAAAATACTTTTTATCGAAAGGTGTGCCTGTAGATGCCATGGTGGTGGCGGCGGCCACTAAGGAGGAGTTAGCTGAGACTTCTTCTTCTGTTCATCTGCTGAATAAGGAGTCTTGAATGATGGACAGATACAGGAAGCGTATTTTTTCTGCAGCGGCATTTACCCTTAGATCGCTGAATTACCTTACTCACTTTACGAGGCTCCAGAGAGATCTCCTTAAACAGTTAGGAGATTCTGTACAAGGTGCATGTACTGAAGGAGTGCCTGACAAGGTTTCTGCCCGGTTGTCCACCTTGACCTCTATCATTAACTCCTCCATGCGGCTTATTTCTTATGCGGCCGATGGTGCGAGTAGGGCAGCAGGTTCAGCAAGTTTGTGTAACTTTGCGGAACTGTTTAAGTCTACCTTTACCAATGCCCCATTCGAAGGGTCCTCATTGTTTGGATCCAAGGTAAAGGATACTCTCACCCAGTGCGAGCAAGAAGGAAAAACACTCTCTGCTGTGGGTATACGTTTTACTGTTCCCTCTAGACCATACCCTAAGGGTCAAAAGGATGGTAAAATGTGGTTCAAGAAATCCCAAAGGTTTTTCCAAGAGGCACAGCGTGACTCCTCCTTCAGAGGAAGAGGAAGAAATGGTAAACGTCCTAGAGGCAGGGGCGGTCCATAAAACCAGGGAAGTCGTGATTCCTTTCAGGGCCGGCCTTACCAGCGCTCCTGATGTGGGGCCCGACTGTGCTTCTCTGGGGCTGGTCGGGGGTCGCATTTCTTTGTATCCAGAAACCTGGCTAAGTATCATTCAAGAAAGTGGTTACAAAGAATTATTATCAGAGGTTATGTAATACACTTTTCTCTTCCACCTTTTGTTCCCACGAAGATCCCAGATGTTCCACCAATTCACAGGGATAAGGCAACTGTGGAGGTCAACAAGTTTATGTCAAAAAGTCATCCAAACCATCCCAGCAGACCAAATAGGATCCAGAACTTACTCCAGATTATTTTTAGTGCCAAAACGCCATTCTGGACCTCAGCAGATTGAACGAATCAATAAAGGACAAGTTCCAGATGGTAACACTGCAGTCTATACTCCCGTCGTTGGGGAAAGACAATTGAATGTGCTCAATAGATCTCCAAGATGCTTACTACCACATAAAAATGGACAGGGCATCAAGGAGTCATCTACACTTCTGGCTGGGAGCCAATCACTTCCAGTTCCGTGCTCTGCCCTTTGGCCTCACCACAGCCCCCAGGGTGTTCACCAAATGTATGGCAGTAGTGACAGCTCACCTGAGACGTCGAGGATTCCAAGTTTTTCCGTATTTGGATGACTGGCTCCTGACCACCCCTCCCAGGCATCTATTCCTTCAGAGCAGGGATAATGCTATTCAGCTTTGTGCCCAACTGGGAATCTCTATAAATTGGGGAAATCTGCCATATTGCCCTCTCAGTCTGTGAATTTTAAAGGTGCAGAGATAGACACAGTAAGCATGGTGGTTCATCTTCTTGCCGAAAGGGCACAAAACCTGGTGTTTCAAATTCAGTTTCTTCTTCCCTTGCGAAGAGTCAAAGCTAAGATTGTTCTGCAGCTCCTTGGGACCATGGCTTCCACCATATTGTTAGTGCCACTAGCCAGGTTACACACAAGAATTCTTCAGTGGCTCCTGTCATCCCAATGGTCCTTTCAGCACCTTCCATTATCCCATCACATTCTACTGACAGAATCTTGCAAGAAAGACCTACTTTGGTAGACATTACCCAATCAACTGACCATGGGCTCTTCAATTGTTCCTCGCCAACCCGTTACCACTGTGACCACGGATGCCTCACAGATGGGGGGGCATTATCTGGGCAGGACTGTCCAAGGCGCATGGCAAGACCATGAGGCCCACCTGCATATCAACATTCTGGAGATGAGGGTGGTGCTTCTGGCGTTGCAAGCACTTCCTGACCTTCCTCTGGGGACTATTGCAATACAGTCAGACAACATGTTGGTAGTATGGTATATCAACAAACAGGGCAGAACCAGATCTTACCCACTCTGTTGAGAGGCCATGCGAGTTTGGGAATGGGCGATATCTTCCCTGTGCTTTTTGGTGGCGACGCACATTCTAGGGATGACCAACGTGATAGCCGACAAGCACAGCCGGGCGATCCTGATGCTCAAGAGTGGTCTCTGAAACAGGAAACAGTGGGACAGATTTTCTGCAGGTGGGGACAGCCTTGCTGCGATCTCTTTGCCAGTCCAATCAGTGCCAAATGCAGCAGCTACTTCCCCCTCATCCCCCCTTCAGGGGAGTCACCCAGAGATGCACTTGTTCACGATTGGCCCCTGGGTCTCCTGTATGCTTTTCCTCCCTTTCCTCTCATTCCCAAGGTAAGTCAGAAAGCAAAACGGCTGGGAAGCAAATTGATCCTCATTGCTCCTTACTGACCTTGTCAGGTTTGGTTCCCCTTCCTTGGGCGTCTTCTGGACGATCCTTGGATTCTGGACCCAGTTCCAGACCTGTTGACTCACATTTCAGGTTTGCTTCACCCCTCGTTACACACCCTCAATTTGACAGCGTGGCTGCTCCAATTCCATCTCTAGTAAGGCTTCATGACTTTTCGCCTTCCATGACTCATATCCTTAAGTCTTCTCATAAACCATCAACCAGGAAACTTTATTCCAGTAAATGGAAAAGATTCTGTCTTTGGGTGGAGAAAATGGAGTTGACCCCTTCACTGCCTCCATTCCAGTGATTTTGGAATTTCTTTCTGAACTATTTCACCAAGGATCTGCGGCTGCCACTGTCAGAGTCCAATTGGCAGCGATTTCAAATTTCCATTTGGGGTTTCCAGATTCTAACTTGATGTCTCATAAATTGTGCAAAACCTTCCTCAAAGGCGCCACTTTGCTACGACCTCCAGTTCAAGAGCCTGTGGCCTCATGGGATTTAAACTTTGTGTTATCAAAATTAACATCTCCGCCCTTTGAGCCTTCTCATTCATGTTTCTTGAAGATCTTGTCTTGGAAGACGACGTTTTTGGTGGCTATCACGTCTGCCAGACGAGTGTCAGAATTGCAAGCCTTGTCTGTTAAACTGCCTTACCTGATTTTTCATAAAGACAAGGTGTCCCTTCATACTAACCCTTCCTTTGTTCCCAAGGTCTGTTCCCATACCACCTTGAATCAGTCCATAGAACTTCCGTTTTTCTTTCCGAATCACTCCAATGCAGCTGAGTACAGGTTTCACCAACTATATGTCCATAGACAATTACGTTTTTATTTGCACCGGACTAAAGATATTAGAAAATCTGATCAATTGTTCATTTCCTTCTTCGAATCCAGGTTGGGCTTACCAGTTTCCAAAGTGACTCTCTCTAACTGGATTTCTATCTGTATAGCTTATGTTTGTTTACATTTCTGAGGATAAACCTTTACCCATTAAAATCAAGGCTCATTCCTCCAGATCTCAATCTACCTCTGCAGCCTTTCAAGCCAGGGTTCCACTTGACAATATTTGTGCAGCAGCTACGTGGGTTACCTCTGACACTTTTATTACTCATTACAAATTTAACCTCCAGGGGTACAGCATCTTTTGGTTCCATGGTACTCAGGAGTATTTTTCTTTGAGCCACCCAAAGATAAGGTGCTGGGGAAGCTGTCCCATATGTAAAGAATGAAGGTGAGATAGGACTATTTAACATAAAGAAGTTATGTACTTACTATAACATTCCATGTTAGTAGTCCATCTCACCCTTCATTCTTTCGAACCTGCCCTCCTGCCCCCATCCCGGAAGTGCCTGGAGACAGAAAAATACTAATTTCATTATTTATGGAGACCTTTTAGTATTGGCTTTTTCTGTGGGCTGTTTTATTTCTTCTAGTCAGCAGCAAATGAGATCTGGGGATTGTAGTGGTGCACCATGGGATACCTACCTAGCCTCAAGCCACCCAGAAGTCTTCCAGCTTGTAAATAGGCCGAGTCGGAACCGAGGATTGGCTCCAATCCCATATGTAAAGAATGAAGGGTGAGATAGACTACTAACATGGAACGTCTAAGTGCGTAACTTCTTTTTATAGCATCTGGAAGGTATAAAACCATTTCGAAAACTTCCACCCTACTAGGGTAGCAATTAGTTCACCCCTAAGGACAATACAGTAGGATTCCTAGTCCTGGTTTTTACAGAAATGTTGTCTCTGGCTGCAATCAGAACTGTAAGATATAATCTTTATAGCCTAAACCAGGTAATTTAATTTCAGAATATTTTTTTCAGAGTTAGCTGCACTGAGATTAACCACTTCTCTTCCAGTATCCTCTGTTACAATATATTCATTTCAGCAGTCTGACATACAGGTGTATTTATTTTCGGTCCAGCAGGACCCACAATTGGTACATTTTTCAACACAAGCATCTGTACAAATCAGTTTGATATGCAAATGATATATAATTATTTACAAAACTCCAGGTAGCTATGCTGGCATACATTACACATCCACTGCCTTACTTCTCCTGGCATAGCTGGCAATACTTCACATCATCACAAGTTAAATTATTTAAAAAACTACAACCACTATGCTACAGGCCCCATGAGGAGCTCAGTGTCTCCCCAACCTAACACTGCTCTAAGTATTTAGCTGCTGTACCACCTTTATCCAGCCGGTGAATACATTGTTATAAGAAAAGTGCAGTCCGGGTCTGAACTGTCTGCAAGCACAAACAGCTAAAGTTAACTTTGAGTATGTGTCTTCCTGTTTGAGCTAATAATATTCATTATCCCCTGGAGAACACTCTGCTTTGGCTTGTAAGCAGCCCCCCCCCCCCCATACACACACACACTCATCTTCCATTTTCTCTTTTATTCCCTTTTGTTAGCAAATAGTATCCATAACTGATCAAATACTGTGTGTTTGTTAATTTAAATTGAGACCACAGTAGTCTACTGATATAAGGTTATCCTCTTTTTCCACCTGAGAAATGGTTAGGAAATGACTTACAGCTTCAGAGCAGTCCTTAGACATTTCTGATTGTTTCTTAAACACAAACTTGTCTTTGCCTGGATCTTGGCTCATTAGCAAGAGTACAGAAGAACTGCCTGCTCACACCCTTGTTCTCCCCCTCCCCTTCACTATTTATTACTTTGCCAATACCAAAGTTAATAAATATTACCTGTGGCAGGCACCATTTTTAAAACTACAACCACCCTTTGAGCACTTTATGCTCAGCTCTGCCATAAAACTTACTAAAACTGCTTGAACTGGGGCACAGCTAACTGATAGTTCGTTGAAATGCAGGGTACCTACCTGAGTCTGCACATTCACTATCATATATTCTTATATCAGTTTACTCTGTTACCTGATTCTTTCCATCCCCCTCGTAAGATCAAATAACAGGGTCTCTGCCCGCTTTGCTCCCTACCCTGTCCCCAATTCCCACCTGCCACCAGTGGTCCTACCTTTATTACGCATGCAAACCCCTCCCATCTTTCCGACAGCCAACCACAACACTAAACCCAACACTACCTCCTCCATCTTCCCACTACTATTACTCCTCCTCAGCTAACATGTATAAGCATACCATACCTATGCTCACTGCATGCACTCTCCTTGCATATCTTCCATCCTACCAAAACTCCATCATTCCCCCACTCAACCACTAGCACTGTACTACTGCTCACACCACTACTCATAGGTTCATAGGTAGGTACTAGGCTGTCTACCCGAGGGCATTTATAAGCTTAGCCAGTGTGTGTCGGCTTTCGCCACCCCATTGATCAACTAACTGATCCTCTGTCAAGCAGAGCCAATGAAGTGATCCCAGGGGTGTATTTTCTGTTACCCATCCATTCGTCAAGGTTTCTCTTGAAGAGTGTTAGTGAGGAGCTCTGCCTGATGCAGTTTGGAAGTTTGTTCCAAAGCATGGGGAGTCTCTGTGACAGGAATTTATCCCTCCAGCATATTCTATTTATTGTTGTGGTAAGGTTTAGCTCACTACAGCGCGTGGCTTGGATTTCTTTAGGTGGAGCATGTCCATCAATTCTGAGTTGGACATGGCTTTGTAAGTCAGGCAGAGATCACCTCTGAGTAAGCGATATGCCACTGAGTACAGCCGAAGTTTTTTTCAGTCGGGCTGCATAGGACATATGTTTGAGGCCAGTAATCCTCTTGGCGAGGTACTTTTGTGGTCTTTCCAGCTGTTGGAAGTGTCTTGTGAGGTACATCTCAAATGGGGCATTGTACTTTATGATGGATCTAATGAGTGGTGAGTAGAGGGGCACTATAACCTCTTTATTTCTAGATGCGAACCTTTTAGTAATTAGATGGGCCACATAGAAGGATTTCCTAACTACTTTGGCAAATATGATTGTCAAAGGAGAGATTGCTATCTACCTGTGTCCCCAGATCTCTTATTACCTCTTCTGTATTAAGGGGGCTGCCACCAATGTGGTAATTTGTGGGTATTTTGTTTTTCCCAAACTGGATGACTATGCATTTTTTGACATTTAGCTTGAGGCCATGACTTTGACACCAGGTGTCCATCTCAGTAAGACCCTATTGGTGGATGTCCTTGTCAGCTGGAGAGTTAATTATGGCTACCAGTTTACAGTCATTGGCGAACTTGGTTAGCCATAGTCCTCCTGTGTTTGCCTGTACTTCTGAGAAGTATATGCCGAACAGTAGGGGTCCCAGGACCGAGCCTTGAGGGACACCACTTGTGACTGGTTTAGAGTCAGTCCTGGAGCCCGCTATTGTTACCATGTGAGTTCTGTCTGTAAGCCAGTTGGCAATCCATCTCATGACATAGGGGTTTATGTTCAGGCTGGTGAGTTTATCTGTAATACCCGAGTGGGTAATGGTGTGAAAGCCTTTGTGAGGTCAAGGTAGGCTGTATGAACCACCTTTCCCTCGTCTGTGGCCTTAGTGACTGTCTCGAAGAAGTCAACCAGGTTTAGTAGGCATGATCTGCCCTTAACAAAGCCAGACTGGGTCGGGTCAAGTGTTTGGAGGTTCCCAATGTCTCTGTTAATGAGTTCCATGATGATGCGCTCCATAGCCTTGCAGACCAGGCTAGTCAGGCTTATGGGGCGATAGTTACCAGGGTCAGTTGTGGTCCCTCCTTTGTGGAGAGGAATAACCGTTGCTGTGTGCCATTCTATGGGCACGTAGCCTGTGGAGAGGCTGAGGCTGAACAGCATGTTTGGGGGGGGGGGGTTAGTTCGTGCAAGACGCAGCCTGAGGCACCATCTGATCCCATTTATTTATTTATTTATTTATTTATTTGCAGTTGGTTTACCAGGCTAGTCCATTGGGCCAATAAGAACCCGTTTTCAATGGAGTCCTGGGGAGAAAAGCTCCAAAACAAAGGTTACAAAGAGATTACAGCAGTTTACAATTTCAATCATTTGTAGGTTAAAGACGAAGCTTTAAAACATTGGTAAACAAAAAAGATTACAGCAGTTTACAATTGTGGTAATTTGTGGGTTCAAGACAGAACAAAGATTAAGCATTTACAAAGGAATTTTTTTTTTCATTTTGTAGAAAAACTAAGATTTAAGCAGGTATAATAAAAATGTTAAGGTTACATTTTGTAGAAAAACAAAGCATTGCTGCAGTAAATATATAGTTTTTTGAGTGAAATAGTAGAATAAAGGAATTATAAGATGTCATTACAGTTGGCTTATTATTTGGTGTCTGGTAATATATGGTAAAGCTGCCCATAGGAAGTGAAGAATAGGCTGGGAGGGGTGGGAGCAGGAGCATTCCCATGAGGATGTTAGATGTGAGTGCAGTGATTTTTTAAAAGCAGGGTGGTTGGTGGTGATACGGATGGAGGGAGGAAGGGAGTTCCATAGGTGTGCCAGGGCAAAGGACAGGAGGTTTTGTCCTGGAGAGTGACGGGGTTTGTACAGTTCTATTAGGTTTTGGTTATTAGATCTTAGGAGTCTTTGTGGCAGGTGCATTTTAAAGGTAGAGCTGAGAGAGGGACAGAGGGAGGGCTGAAAAATTAGTTTATGAGCAAAAGTAAGCTGAGTATAGGAGAGATGGTTGGGAAGCTCTAGCCAGTTAAGTTTGTGGAGAGATACACGGTGATGGGTAGAAGATTTGTGGCTAGTTGCAAATTTGGCAATTTTATTATAACAAGAGGACAGTTTTGTTTTGAGAGAGGATTGTAGGTTTGTTAGCAGAGGGGCACCATAAAGGAGGGAAGGGATGAGAAATGTAGTAGCAAGAGTGAGCTTAGTAGATGTAGTGAGGAATCGATTGTGTCGATAGAACATGCCAAGTTTTTGGTGGGTTTTTTTTTATGTTTAGTTGTAGGTGGTTATTGAATTTAAGCTGGTCGTCAATCTGGACTCCTAGTAGTTTGGTTTCAGATACCAGTTCAAGAGGTGTGTTATTCTGGCTAGTGATGGAAAATAGTTTTCTATCAATGGTGTTGGTTTTTGAGGGGGTAAATACCATAAGTTTGGTTTTTGATGCATTGAGTGCTAGATGATTGTCCATCATCCACTGTTCTGTGGTAGAGAAGGCGTCTTGAGTCAGTTTTAAGAGAGCAGTGATGGATGTGGCTGAACAGATAATTGTAGAATCATCTGCATATTGAATAAGTTTAGCATGAGGTATTGAGTGGAAGAAATCATTTATAAATATATTGAAAAGGAGAGGACCCAAAATGGAACCTTGGGGGACACCAGTGGGTGTGTTAAGGAAAGAGGAGATGGCTTTTTTCCACTTGACAGCTTATTGCCTGTTGGAGAGAGAGCTGGTGAACCAATTGAGAGAGGAATGGGATAGGTTTAGGTTAGATAGTTTAGTTAGGAGAAGGTTGTGAGAGATAGTATCAAAGGCCTTAGAGAGGTCAAGAAAGAGTGTAGATACAGTAGAGCCAGAATCTCTGGCTTTATTTACAGTTTCCAGGAAGGAAAGGAGGGCAGTCATGGTGCTGTGGCCGGGTCTGAATCCGTGTTGTGTGGGAGTTAGTAAGTTATTATCTAAGAGATAGGGAAGGAGTTGAAGATGAATACATTTCTCTAGAAGTTTTGATATAGGAGAGAGGATGGCAATGGGACGAAAGTTAGTAATATTGTTATTATTGCCTCTTTTGTGCAGGGGAATGATGAATGCCCTTTTCCAGAGTTTGGGTACAAGCCCTTCTTGGATAGAACGATTGATTAGGATGCTGATGGGGAAGGCAATGGCTTCGCAGCTATGCTGAGGAAGGATGAGGGAATGTTATCGGGGCATTGGTGCATGGTTTTAGCTTTTGCAGGAGTTTTCTTATGGTAGAAGTAGGAATGGGTTTTAGGGAGAATGGTGGGAGTTGAGAGATTGGAGATGAAGGGGATGACAAGAGGGGGGATGCAGAAGTAGGGGGAGAGGTGTTATTAGAGAAGGATGAGGTTAGTTTGGTAATAGAGTCTATGAAAAAAGAGTTGAATTGGGTAGCCAGATCTATATCTAGTGCATTTGGGTCTGGGCTTGGGTTTTCTGCTGTGCCAGGTTTTAGGAGGGTAGTGATGCCTTTCCAGAATTTTTGAGGATTGGTTTTGTGGTTGTTTTGGAGTAAGGAGAAGTAATTCTGTTGATCTGCTGTGATAAGTTTTTTTATGGAATTGCGGAGTGTTTTGAATTCATTAAGGGTGGTTGGAGTTTTGCATCTTTGGTCCTGTGCCCAGGTTTTGTCTCCAGTCGTATGGTATTTGGTGTGTTTTTTGTTAGCCAGGGGGCGGTGTTGTTTCGTATTCTTTTGGTTTTTATGGGGGCAAGACTATCCAGTAGTTTAAGGAAAGTTGTATTGAAGTGTGCAACAGCATTGTCCAGGGGTAGTGTTTTTAGGGGGTTCCAATTTATTGATTTTAGGGAGTCTGAGAAGGTTATTGGGTTGAAGTTTTTAAGGTTCCGAGTGCTGATGTAATTATGAGTTACATGTAATGAAAATGGGAAGGTGGTCACTGAGGGAGTCAGGAAGAGTTCCCCTATCAGTGTAGTAGTGGGGGTGAGAGACTAATATCCAGTCTAGGGTACTGCCACTGGAGAAGTCTTTAGAGGGCCTGGTAGTGAGGTTGATTAGCTGAGAGTACTTATATAGGTTGATGTTTAGGGGGTGTGTACGAGAATTAATGGAAGACCAATTGATATTTGTCTCCCCATGAGAATAGTTTCATTACTGATATTGGTAGAAAGCCAGGATAGGATATCCTCAAGTACAGAGGTATTATCTCCAGGGGGGATGTAAAGTGAGGCTATGCAAATTTGTTTGTGTTTATTTAATTGAAATAGAGCTAGAACTAATTCTGCATTGGAGAAGTGAGGAATGGGTTTGTTGTAGGGAGTAATGGAAAGGGTGGATGAGTAGAGTAGAGCTACCCCACCACCCTTCTTGTGGGCCCTGTCTTTTCTGACGATAGCGTAGTTTGGTGGCACTATTTCAATATCTTTTATGTGAGGTTTTAACCAGGTTTCAAAAATAGCTAAGATGTCAGGTTTGTTGTTGAGAAGCCAGGCATGGAGATTGGGGATTTTGTTAACTATGCTTTGGGCATTCAGAGAAGCAAATAGGATGGATTTAGATGTAGGAGAAGTAGTGTTTGGGCCTGGGTTAGGGTGTATATCTCCAGATAGTAGTATGGTTGTTAGGTGTTGGATTATGTTGATGAGATGTTTGGGTTGCCTTGTTTGTATATTGTATATTTTCAGGTTTGAGTAGATATTGATGGTTAAAGAGGGGTTAGAGAGTTTATAAGTAGAGGATAGTTTGTAGTGAAAAAATAGATGGGTATTAATGGGATATAGTCCAGAGGAGATTGAGACAAATGAGTGTAAGTGAGTTGAAGGGAGTGAGCTGGTTGTGTGAAGTAATGGTGTGTGATTTGTGGTGTTGGGCTGGGAAAGGTAGTGGATATAAGTAAGGCTCAGAAGTAGTAATGGATTGAGAATGACAGAAGTTTTGTAAGCATGTTGAGGCTTAGCTAAAGTAGAATATGTAGTGTTGGGAGAAGGGATTAGAAATATATATTGTGTTGTTAAATATGAAGGGAGGTGGATTATAGGGGTGTAGAAGATGGTGATGAAAGGGGAGAGATATTATAGATAAAGAGGAGGTAGGAGTGGTAGGGAAAGGGGAGGGTGTAATAGGTAGGGAGGAAGTAGGATTGTTTTTGGTTTTTGAAAGGGCTGTTTTCACCTGTGCATCTGTGATTTTTTTGGGACAGTACACTTTTCTGCTATTGTTGTGGGCGCTTTGGGAGATGAGAGGGGGGAGAAGTTTGCACTGAATCTATCTGCCAAGATGTTGGCAATATCAGAAGGTTCAGTATATTTTGTGCTGTTTTGCACTAGTTCAGTGCATATCTGCGAGTTGCCACTTAGCCTTGGAAGATTTCATGAGGGACCTTCGTTTCTTACTGATACTGATCAGGGATGTCTTTCCTTCTTGGGATTTGCTTTTTTTCTGAACTAGTTTCCTCCTTCTATTGTATAGCCTGTTTATGGTAGGGGTCCACCAAACTGGTTTCCTTCTCTTAGAGGAGTGAGTCTTGGTTTTGCTAGGGATGGCATGATCCATGCATCCTTGTAGGTGCTCATAGAGTGCATTTGTAAAGGTTTCTGCATCTTGGGCAGCATTAACCTTTAGCGTGGGGGCTGTGAATCTTACCATCTCTGTCTTAGTAAGGTGAAGTTTGCTTTAGAAAAGTTTTTTACTGTGGTTTCCTTAGTTGAGGGTGGTGGTGGGGTGTGGACATCCAGAGTGATTAGATTATAGTATGATCTAACCAGTGACAGGTTGACCTCCGGTGTGGAACACGTGTCGCCCATGTTGGTGATGACCAGGTCCAGTATGTTTTCACCTCTGGTAGGGGAGTTTACCAGCTGATCCAGGGCATTTGAGTTGATGAATTCCAGGAAGAGCTGGGCCTGGGAGTTTGTACTCAAGTAGTTTTCCCAGTAAATGGTAAGGTAATTGAAATCGCCCAATATCAGGGTGTTTGGTAGGACCTTCATGTTTTCCAGTGTCTCCAAAAAGGTGGAGTGGTGGTCCTGGGTCATGGACATTGATCTGTAGCAGGCCACAATTTGCATTGCAGATTTGCCCGATGTTAGTTGCACATGGATGATCTCAGAGGTATCATGCTGCGCCACTAACCTGGAGGTGTAGGTATCCTTGATGAATATGGATACACCTCCTCTTTTTGTGTTTCGGTCCGTGTTCTGTGACCGAAACATGTGGTATGAGTTGTAGCCCAGTAGTGCTGTGGTGCTCTCTGAGGCCTTGAACCAGGTTTCAGTTACTGCACAGATGTCAACGTTCTCCATACTGAGGAGTGCTTTGAGTCTGTGTATTTTGAAATTTAAACTCCTGGCGTTGAGTAGCATAACCCTCAGTTTTTTACTTGTGCTGTTTACGGAGGTGGGTTTGACGTTTCAGCCTTGCCTAAAAAGGCACTATGGAGGCAGCAAGAGCCTTGGCTAGTATTCGAAAGCTTAGGGGTGACAGGTGCAAGCCATCTCTTGTGAAGCAACGGGGCTTGTCGAGCATGTTGTCCCAGGCTGACAGACACTGGATCCCTTTTGAATGACACCAGAAGCTTAGCCAATTGTTGAAATTGATCATGTTTTCTTTATACTGAGGTATCATTCTTGGTGAGGGCAGGATGGTAATCAGGGTCAGGGTCATACCAGCCTGGGCTACATGATCAGAGAGCTCTTCCATGTCTCCCTTCATGTAGTCCAGGGAGTACGTCTCAGGTCATTCACACCAACATGAACAATGACAGAGTCATATTTGTACTTGTTCTACAGTGACCTAAGTGCTTGTGTTATTTGGCAGATTCTGGCTCCTGACAGGCAGCTAACAGTAACCTTCTGCTTGTCCAGCCTAGTGAGTGGGATGTCAGTGTACCTGACTATAGGGTCACCTATTACTAGTGTGTTAGGTATGTTATTTCGCCTTAAGGGCTGTGATGTGATTGTGCGGCACACTGATTTTGTGTTTTATGTGTTGTCTGGCTTGTGATGGGAGTTGCAGGTTGTTTGAGTGTCTGCTTTGGAAGTCCTGATGCTTTTACAGGTTTTTATTTAGAGCCTCCGAGTATGTTTTGTGTATTTATGTGTATTTTTTGCCAGTGCTGTTTTAGTAGGTCTCTGTGAGGCTGGAGGTGTGGTGTAAGTGTTAACCTTCTCCTCTTTGACTGTCTGTTCCAGTCTTGGGTGGAGACAGCTTAACTTGCAGTTTGGCTGTATAATTGCATCTCTCGCATATGTTAGTGTTTTGTGGTAGGAGGAGAGGGTTGTCTGTGTACATGAGGCAGTTGTAACATTGCCTCGGGATACCCAGATTCACCAGTTGGACTGGAGAGTACACCTGAAATTGCCCTTTGCCATGCCTGAATAGTAGGGTGAGCTGCTTAGTCACTTGGTTGGTGAGGGGTGAATAAAGAGCCTTGCCCTGCTGGGCAATCAGTGTCAGGTTATATTAGTGCTTGCAATTAGGTCTGAGCAAGTGCTGGGCTGTAGGATGCTTTTTGTGTGCTTAGATTGAGAGTTAGACTAGTTTCAAGGGAATAACTGAAGAGGAGACTTGGTGGAACCGGGAATAATTTAACCGTAGCTAACTGGCGCTGCCAGGTGCGCAAAACCATGCAAACATGGTTTTTATAGTAGGGAAATGAAAGAGATAGAAATTAGCCCAAAATGGCAAATAAACTACTAACTTCTGGGCTGGAACATCTCCTCCAGGGACAGTTAGGTTGCTCAAAGCTCCCCTGTCTCACAGGTGAACCGAGAAACTTCCTTCTATCCAGGTAAGGTATGGGCAACTCAGAAACTAGTATCACAGCCCTGAATTCGGCACTAGTCTGAAAACTGGACTGTACTAGCTTAGAAAGGTGGGAAACAAGGAATTTTTTTTGTTTTTTTGAAAAGATGAGGCAAAAACTGTAAAAAAATACACTTAAAACAGCTTTAAATGACTACAAATGATCAGAAAAGGCTATCGCACTTTAGTGTGTAGCCTACAACAGTTAAACAAATTATTTAAACAAAAACTTTTTAAAAGTGCAGGCAGTCAAATAAGTACAATATGTGAAAAAACAAGCATGTTAAGTTGTCAATCTCGCCTTCATTCTTGCTTGATGGGTTCGGAGCCGATCCTCGGCTCCGACTACTGCTTTAGCTCGAGAACTCCTTTTACCAGCTCGAGGCAGCCCCATATCCCATGATGCAAGGCAGTAAGTACCCAGATCTCGTTTGCCGCTTCGCTTGGGAGGTCTTCTTTTTGCCAGCTCCTGGTAAGTTGTTTCACTTTGTGATTTTCAAGCCCCTTTTTAGTCAAAAACTAATTTTTATATAGTTTAAATTTAATTTCTATCCCTTCCTGACAGAAATTCCCTGTCTTTTTGAATTTGTTCTTAGTTATCCCTAACCCATCCCCCCCTGTTAGGGTGTGTGTGTGGTGTTTTTTATAGAATACCTTTTTGGTATTTTTGTGTAATTTATTTTTATTTTGACTGGTGTGTGTGTGTTTTGTGTGTCGGCACCATGTCAAAGGAGAGGGTTTCAGGTTTTAAGAAGTGTGACTCGTGCTGTCAGAAAATGTCTGACAGACGGTCACACTTCTTGCCTGTATTGTCTGGGCCCTCTTCACCTGCAGGACTCCTGTGCTATTTGTCACTCCTTCAACCAGAGAGTCCTGCAGGAGAGACATAACAAACTGGTTCTTAGGGGCCTTCTTAAGCCGGAGGGCTCTCCGGCTAAGTCGGCTCCACCGAAACCAGCAAGAGTTTCCAAGGCCCAGGCTTCTGTTTCTAAGCCTGCGGCCTCGGCTCCGACTGCAGAGTCGAGATCGCTCCGGCTGGAGCCGATTCTGGCTTGGCTAAGCCTTCGGCACCGATGGCCATCGGTGCCGAAACTGTATTGTCCACTTCGATGTCGGCTCCGATCGGCTCCGACACCCATGTGGCACAGGCATCGGTGTCGGCTCGATCGGCTCCGACACCGTTACTTTGGTGGCTGTATCGGCTCCGGCTGGAGCCGATACATCGAGGCGTTCTGTCGGCTCCGAAATCGGCCCGACAGGATCCGTAGTGTCGGCTCCGATGGCTCATTCCAGGAAGAGGTCGAGGTCTCCTTCCTTGGAGCCGATACTTCGGCTCGGCTTCATCTCTTCTATCGAACGGAGCCATCGGAGCCGATCTTCAAGGTCATCCAGGTTGTCAGACCATGACCTAGAGAGAGTGGTCAGCAGATTGCTCAAGTCACAGGTACTGGCCCAAATGCTTCACAGTCCGTCTCAGCAGGACGACTGTTGGTCCACACCCGTTACAGTTCCTCCTTCAACTCTACCCCAGAGCTTGGAGTTGGAGTCTTCGGGCATGGTTACTGCTACGGCTGGAGGACGGATACCCCCTTCTGTTCCTTCAGCCTCTACTCTTATCTCCTCTTCCTTAGAGGGATTCGTGGTCGGGCTTCCATGGTCTCCTCCGTGGAGGTGAGTGGCATCGGACCCTTGTCCGAACCCGCTCTTCCCCTTGGAGCCTCAGCCTTGGTGAGCTCGGCTCCGACATCTGCCTCGGATGCTTCCCTTTCGGTGGTCCCTGGAGTTCCTAGCTCTTGGAGCGGGTTCTCTCGGACCTGCCTGGGAGGGGAGCATTCGAGGTGATGAAGAGTGTACTGGCCACTGGTATCAGTCAGCAGTCTCTTCCCGTAGCTGCTCCCTCTATTGTACCTGTTGACATCTCTGCCACTTCTCTTGCTACAGGACCCAGAGATCCTCCGCCTCAGGTTTCCACATTGGGAATTTCCCCCTCTTCCGAGGATTCTCCTGATGTTTCGGGAGATCCTCCTAGGAAGAGGACTTGTAAGAGGAAGCATGTAGACTCCCCCGAGTCTGTCACGTCGGATACTGACTTTGATGAGTCAGAGGGATCCCCTAGATCCCCCTCTGAGGATGTCTCCTTTTCAGACATCCTAGAACTTCTGAAACAGAGGGGAAACTGGCCCACCAACAATCCCTCTGAGGATGAGTCAGTATACCTAGAGGCGTTTGGATCTCGGCCCTCCACCTCCTGGGTGTCTCCGCCTTCGACCCCTTATGCAGGTGATTGCACGAAGGCGTGGACAGCTCCTGACTCTGTAGAGCCAGTCCCTAGGAGGCCTTCTAAATTTATCACTGCCCCTAGTGACAAACAATTCCTTACCAAGGGTGTCCCGCTGATGCCATGGTGGTGGCTGCGGCCACCAAAAGGAACTTGCAGATCCTTCCGTGCCCGTCCATCCTCCTAATAAGGACTCTAGGACCATGGATAGGTACGGCAAGCGGATGTTTTCCTCAGCGACCTTTGCTATGCGTTCGCTGAATTATCTTTGTCACTTCACCAGACTCCAGAGAGATATCCTGAAGGAGCTGGGAGAAGTAGTTCAGGATCCTACAGCTGCAGGGGCTCAAGAAAAGATTGCTTCGCAGCTAGGAACCCTCAATTCCATTGCTAACTCCTCCATGCGGCTAATATCTTATGCTACGGATGGAGCGAGTAGAGCGCAGGCACAGGTGTGGCTCTTAGGCGCCAAGCCTGGATGCGGCTATGTGATTTTGAGGATCCTTTAAGGCGTCCTTCACAAATTCTCCCTTTGATGGGTCAGCTTTGTTTGGCCCTCAGGTGAAGGAGACCTTGACCAGGTGTGAGCAGGACGGCAAGACTCTTTCTGCTGTTGGAGTCCGTTTTCCACCCCTTCTAGGCCTTATCCCAAAGGACAGAAGGGTGGTAAGATGTGGTTCCGTAAATCCCAAGGAGTCACGCCGGATTCACGTGGTCAGTTTACCCCTAGAGGCAGAGGGGGTAACAACAACAGACGCTCTAGAGGCAGAGGGGGTCCAAAACCAGGGAAACAGGGAGCCTCTCTGATAAGCCCTTTCAGCATCCCTGAGGTGTTGCCCGGCTGTCCCTCCTTGGAGGCAGTCGGGGGAAGATTATCACTGTACCCAGAAGCCTGGCATTCCCTCACTCAAGACAGATGGGTACAGTCGATCATATCCAAGGGTTACATTATTCCTTTCGAGGAAAGTCCCTTCCCTCAAGTTCCCTTCCAGACGTACCACCCGGTCTAAGGGACATTGCAGAGTTAGAAATCGCAAAACTACTGCAAAAAAGAGCCATTCAGCCGGTTACAATAGACCATTCAGAGCCCGGAATCTACTCAAGGTTCTTTTTGGTCCCCAAAAAGACGGGAGACTGGAGACCAATATTGGATCTCAGCAGACTCAACAAGTCTGTCAGGAAGACAAGATTCCGAATGGTCACTCTTCAGTCAATTCTGCCCTTCTTACAGAAGGACAACTGGATGTGCTCAATAGATCTTCAGGATGCGTACTACCACATCAAAATTCACAGACGCTCCAGGAGATTTCTCCGCTTTCGGCTGGGGTCCAGTCATTTCCAGTTCAGAGCCCTGCCCTTTGGTCTCACTACAGCACCAGAGTGTTCACCAAATGCATGGCAGTGGTCACGGCTCACCTGAGACGTCAAGGATTCCAGGTGTTTCCGTATCTCGACGACTGGCTCCTATCAGCCACCACCAGGCATCAGCTTATACAAGCCAGGGATTACACAATAGACCTTTGTTCTCATTTGGGCATCTCAGTCAACTTCAAAAGTCATCCTTATCGCCCTGCCAGTCTATTACCTTCATAGGCAAACTTAAACACTGTTCGGATGTCAGCTACCCTTACAGAACAAAGAGTTTCAGACATTCAGACTCATGTCAGGATCATTCTGGCCAGCAAGAAAGTACAGGCCAGAATGGTTCTAAAAGTATTAGGTCTCATGGCTGCGGCCATTACTCTTCTTCCCTGGCTCGATTCTACATGCCTCCTTCAGTGGATGCTGTTCACACAGGGTCATACCAGCAACTCCCAATGCGTCACCAGATTCTGGTGACACAAACATGCAAAGAACATCTTGCTTGGTGGATCACATCGTCTCAGGTTCACCAAGGCAGATGCTTTCTACCTCCGTCCCCGATAGCCACTGTCACCACGGATGCCTCCCTGATCGGGTGGGGGGGTCATTATCAGGGCAGGATGGTTCATGGGACGTGGCAACCGTTCGAGTACCATCTGCACATAAATGTCCTGGAGATGAGAGCAGTGCTTTTAACGTTGCAAGCCCTCAACGACTTTCTTCCCGTAGGGACAATTACAGTCCACACAGACAACATGTCTGTTGTTTGGTATATCAACAAACAGGGCAGAACCAAGTCCTACCCCTTGTGTCGAGAAGCGCTCAGACTATGGCAATGGGCGATCTCCTCTCATCGGTTTCTGGTAGCAACGCATATCCCTGGGAAAACCAACATTATAGCGGACAGATTGAGCAGAGCTATTCTCATGCCTCACGAGTGGTCTCTCAAGCAATCCATAGCGGAAGAGATTTTTCTGGAATGGGGTCGTCCATGTTGCGATCTTTTGCTACTCCCAAAACAGCAAATGTCCAGACTTCTTCAGCCTCTTCCCTCTATCAGGCCATCCCCGCAGAGACGCTCTGACCCAGGATTGGCCCCAGGGACTTCTTTATGCCTTCCCCGGTTTTCCTCTGATCCCTCAGGTGATCCAGAAAGCTACCGCTTTGAGAGCCAAATTGATTCTCATTGCCCCTTACTGGCCTCGACAAGTTTGGTTCCCGTTCCTCCATCATCACCTTTTGGTGCAGCCGTGGCATCTGGACCCAGTGCCAGATCTACTGATTCACCAATCCGGTCAGCTGCACCGGTCAATCCCTTCTCTCAACCTCACAGCATGGTTGCTCCACTTCCTTCCCTAGCCAGGCTTCCTTTGATCTCTAACCCAGTTAGAGATATCATAGTAGCTTCACTAAAATCCTCTACCAGGAGGATTTACACAAGCAAATGGAAGCGTTTCTCTTATTGGGCTAAGGCCCAAAATATTGATCCTTTTACTGCCCCTGTTCAGGCAGTTCTGGACTTCTTAGCAGAGATTTTTCATGCAGGCTCCTCTTCTTCCACAGTCAGAGTTCAGTTGGCTGCTATTTCTAATTTTCATGTTGGGATAGCAGATCATAATATTATGTCCCATAGGCTCTGCAGGGCCTTCTTGAAAGGAATTTTCCTACTAAAGCCTCCAATCAGGAATCCTCCTCCTCAGTGGGATCTAAATTTAGTGCTGACATCCTTGATTCTTCCCCCTTCGAGCCAGCTGTTTCTTGTTCCCTGAAATATCTTTCTTGGAAAACTTTATTCCTAGTGGCTATTACATCTGCCAGGAGGGTGTCTGAACTTCATGCTCTTTCGGTTCGACCCCTATTTGATTTTTCACAAAGACAGAGTATCTTTGTGAACTAAGCCATCATTTTTTCCTAAGGTCCCTTCCAAAGACAATCTGAATCAATCCATTGATCTCCTGTATTTTTCCTAACTATTCAGATAGAGCTGAACAAAAGCTACATTATCTTGACGTCCACCGTCAGCTTAGATATTATTTGGACAGAACAAAAAAATCTGATCAACTTTTTGTTTCCTATGCGGATAATAAAAAGGCCTTCCTGTTTCTAAAGTGACTTTGTCCAGATGGCTTTCTTAGGTCATCACTGAAATTTATACGATCAGGGAAAACAGCTGTGCTCAAAACCTAAAGCACATTCAACTAGGAGTTTAGCTACTTCTACAGCTTTTCAAGCTAGACTGCCTTTGGACACTATTTGTGCAGCGGCCACTTGGACCACACCTCACACTTTTGTTTCCCATTACAAATTGGACTTGGCCTCCAGGGACAGAGCCAGTTTTGGCTCTACAGTTCTCAAGAGTTTGTTCCATTGAGCCACCCAGGATAGAGGTGCTAGGACGCGGTCCCATCAAGCAAGAATGAAGGCGAGATTGACAACTTAACATTAAGAAGTTATGTACCTACCATAACGTTCCATGTTAGTTGTCTTCTCGCCTTCTTTCTTGACCCTCCCTCCTTCCCCTGGCCTGGACAGACCTTGTATAAGAAACTATTATGCTAAAGACCATTCAGACCTGGTCCTTTTTCCATCTGTAAGTTTCTTCTTCCTTTGGGAAGTATTTTATGCTTGGTGTTATTGCCCTTTGTCAACAAACGAGATCTGGGTACTTACTGCCTTGCATCATGGGATATGGGGCTGCCTCGAGCTGGTAAAAGGAGTTCTCGAGCTAAAGCAAGTGCCGAGTCGGAGCCGAGGATCGGCTCCGAACCCATCAAGCAAGAAAGAAGGCGAGAGAAGACAACTAACATGGAACGTTATGGTAGGTACATAACTTCTTATTTTAAATCACAATAAACACTGGAAAATCTGCGTTTAGGCAGAAAACAGTTAAGTACAGAAAACTGATACTTAATCACTCAAAAGTCTCTCTTCTAAGCTAGAAGGCTTGTATCAGTTTAAGGCTTTCTAGTGCTGCCCAGTAGGTTAGTTACAGGAAAGATGGGAAAGTTAAAAGAGACGGACAAACTGTCCAAATCGTCAATAAACTACAATTTCTGGGTCAGGAACCTCTCCTCTCGTGGTAGACAGGCTACCTAGTGCTTACCACTCCCACTGATTAGCTAGAAGGCTTCCCTCCAACACAGAAAGACTTGGGGGGCTCAGACGCTAACAAAGAGTCATACAGCAAATCTGTATCTGGACTAGACTAGTTACAGAAAAGGCGGGGAACAAGTGCAAATGCAGGCTTTTTAGCCAGCAAGTTGAAAGAGATGGAAAACTGCCCAAACGGCCAAATAAACTGCAATTTCTGGGCCAAAACTCACTCTTCCCGTGGAGGATAGGCTACCTAGTGCTTACCACTCCCACTGATAAGCTAGAAGGCTTCCCTCCAACACAGAAAGGCTTGGGGGGGGCTCAGAAGATTACTAACAATCCTGGTTACAGCAACTCTGTAACTGGACTAGGCTAGTTATAGGAAAGGTGGGAAACAGGAGCAAGTGCGGCTTTCAAACCAGAAAGTTGAAAGATATGGAAAAACCTGCTCAAACACCCAATAGCTACAATTTCTGGGCCAGGGACCACTCCTGTTGCAGTAGATAGGCTGCCTGATGCTTACCACTCCCACTGATAAGCTAGAAGGCTTCCCTCCAACAAGGAAAGGCTTGGAGGGCTCAGAAGCTTACCAACAGTTCTGGATACAGCAAATATGTACCTGGACTACACTAGTTATAGGAAAGGCGGGGACCAAACGCAAAACAGGCTTTTAACCAGAAAATAGAAAGAGATGGAAAAAATGCCCAAATGGCCAATGAACTACAATTTCAGGGCCAAAGCCCACACTTCCCATGGTAGATAGGCTACCTAGTGCTTACCACTCCCACTGATAAGCTAGAAGGCTTCCCTCCAACACAGAAAGGCTTGGGGGGCTCAGAAGCTTACCAACAGTCCTGGATACAGAAAGTCTGTATCTGGACTTGACTAGTTACAGGAAAGGCAGGAAACAAGCTTAGAATTTTTTTTTTCCTACAGAAAAGCAGCTAAAACAGCAGTAAATACAATTCAAGTTGCAGTGTAGGCCAGCACACCCGAGTGTGTAGCAACACTACGGCAAATACAGTTCAAATAAATGCAATTAAATTAACAAATGACTAAAAAACAAGTGCAGAAGGCAGTAAATTAGAAGGCCACTAACAAGCAGTAATAAGTGCAGAGTAAGAGCGACTGAACAGATAACAGCACGCAGAAGAACTACTAAGACAGTTAGAGTAAGAGCAGCTGAATAAAATATATATATATTTTATGTGTTTTTTTTTTTTTTTTTGAGGGACAGAACAGAGCAGGATTAAGAGGTTACAGGGGTTGTCCTTCCCAAATGCTCTCTTTGTACACAGTAGGAGTGCCTGAAATCAGAATTATGATCTCACTGCACTCAGTTGAGTGAGCAAATGAGATGGGCCCATAAGGAGTATCCAAATACAAATCTACAACAGGGGTGGGCAATTTCAAAGCCACCAACATTAATACCAAAACAAGAACAGGGAGGGTGGCTGGGGAACTAATTGTAGAGAGACAGCCACAACTTCAGTTGAGTTAATATTTGGTGAAAAACACAAATAAATAAATTAAATACGATACTATATGCAAAAGAGCAGGTAAAAGTGTACTTAAATTCACTTATACGTCCAGTTGAATTCAGGTAGATGTTAGCCGGCCAAAGCTCAGATATTAAGCAGCGATAACTCAAAATGAACCACAGAACAGAATATCAGTGATGAGGTGAAAATACCCCCCACTGCTATCAATGGTACATAGAAATTCTAACAAGTACTCTGTAGAGAGACAGCCACAACTTCATTTGAGTTTATATTCAGTGAAAAACACAAGTAATTAAATTAAATACAGTTCTATATGAAAAAGAGCAGACAAAAGTGTACTTAAATTCACTTATACGTTCAATTAAATTCAGGAAGATGTTAACCGGCCAAAGCTCAGATATTAAGTAGAGATAACTCAAAATGAACCACTTATATAAAGCAGGACAGAATATCAGTGATGAGGTAAAACTACCCCCACTGCTATCAATGGTTACCAAGAATGTCTAACAAGTACTCTGTAAAGAGACAGCAACAACTTCAGTTGTGTTAATATTCTGTAAAAAACACAAATAAATAAATTAAATACAGTACTATATGAAAAAGAGTAGATAAAAATGTACTTAAATTCACTTATACGTCCAGTTGATTTCAGGTAAATGTTAGCTGGCTAAAGCTCAGATATTAAGCAGAGATAACTCAAAATGAACCACTTGTATAAGGCAGGACAGAATATCAGTGATGAGGTGAAACTACCCCTCTGCTATCAATGGCTACACAGAAATTCTAACATGTACTCTGTAGAGAGACAGCCACAACTTCAGTTGAGTTAATATTCAGTGAAAAACACACATAAATAAATTAAATACAGTACTATATGAAAAAGAGCAGATAAAAGTGTACTTAAATTCACTTGTACATCCAGTTGATTTCAGGTAGATGTTAGCCGGCCAAAGCTCAGATATTAAGCCATGTCTCACCCTCACTCAGCTCCCCTCCCACCAACTCAAGAACCATCCCTATGCACCCCTTACATATTCTATCAACTGTATTATTTAAACAAAAAGCATCCCTACAACTTAACATAGTAACCCTCCCACCATACCTATTACCTACAGAGCACAATCATAAAGTTTCCCTAATAAACAAACACGTTCAAAAACTGAGAAAACTAATAACCTCATGCATATCAAAACGAGCCCTAAGTGGAGACATCCACCCAAACCCTGGCCCTGCCATCTCCAACCACACTCCTCATAATCAGACTAGAAACCACAACTTCTCCCAAATCACAGCCAATAGAAAGCCAAGTGACATCCTCCTACAAAGCCTAAATATTAGAAGTATATCCAACAAGGTCCATGAACTCCATACCACCATAGACTTGTACTCCCCAGATATAGTCATCCTGACAGAAACCTGGCTGAAACCTCACATTACCAGTGAGCAATCCTCCCTACCGGTTACGGCATACTAAGAGTAGACCGGCTAAACAAGAAAGGAGGCAGTATAGCTATAATATTTAAACAGCATCTAAACATCCAGATCTTAAAATCATCAGCTCTACAAATAGCCAGTGAAGAAATAGTATATACCAACCTCAAAATAAACCAAAATAAAACCATCAACATAATTGGATGCTACTTCCCACCTGGCCAAAACATCCCTACACTAGAAAACCTTCTCAGCTGGACTACCCACCATCTCCCCCAAGAAACTATAATTTTAGGTGATTTCAGTATTGACTGGCAGTCCTGTTCTGGCAACCATCCAACCCATCATCTAAACCTTCATGCTTCACCCAACTAGTCCAGTCACCAAACAGGATAAATAAAAGCTCCAACAAGCACACTACCCTGGATTGGATACTAGTTATTAAGAGCCCCCCAGTCATATATAGCAGGCTGCTTATCGGATAGCCTCAGTGATCACTCCCCAACATTCCTACTCAAAAAACACCTATAACAAGTTAAACCTGTCATCTATTGGCAAATACTTAAAAAAAACTAAACTTTAACCCACTCACATTCATCTCATCCTTCAAAGAATGTAACTGGCATCCTCTAAAGTACCTCAGTCTTGATGACGCAGTTGAATTTTTTAATACTACCTTCCTGAGCATCCTTAATTACCGTGCCCCCATAAGACTTTCCAGACCCAAAGCACAACCCTCCCCATGGCTACAGAAAACCACTAAGTCAGAAATTAAAAACAGGGACAAAGCCTGGGAGCACTGGTGCAAAACCAGTACGCCCTCAACTAGACAGAAATTCCTAGAACTACGCAATAGAGTCAAAAAGCTAATAAAACAGGACAAATTTCAATACTACCAGTCTGCCCTAGACTCCTCCCAACACAACCCCAAACAATTCTCGTCCTCCATAAACTGCATCCTCCACCCAGGTAAAGTCAGTACCCCTCCTCCTAACATCCCTCACTCCGAAAATATTGCTGTCATTCAACACACACTTCACACAAACCATACTATCACTAGCTAGACAACACAACCACCCTCCCCTCCAACCCACACCTTCAACTAGTAATCTCCCCACTGTCTTCTCTTTTTCACCTGTTCCTACCCCTAACATAAAAAAAAAAAAACCTTAACCAAACTTAAGCCCACCAAGTTAGACAACCTCCCAAGTGAATACCTACAAATCGTAGCTGATGCAATAGTCTACCCAGTATCCATTTTGATTAACCGATCTCTGTCAGAAAGTTACGTTCCCACACTATGGAAAGTATCACATACAATTCCCCTCCACAGAACTAACCAATTACCGTCCCATAGCTATTCTCTCTCCACTATCCAAAATACCAGAGAGCTGCATTGACTCTCAGGTCTCAGGCTACCTCCTTACTAACAACTTCCTTTCCAGTACTCAACATGGTTTCCGACCAAACCATAGCACCACCACTGCCTTACTCTCCTTTACTAACACTGTCCTTCAGCATAAAAACAATGGCTATCTCTCCTCTGCTACTTTCCTAAGCCTATCTAAAGCATTCAACATGGTCCCACACAAACAACTCATCTCTGTCCTCAATAACCTATCCTTCTCTCAATCAGTCACCAACTGGTTTCAGAGTTACCTGTCTGACCACCAACAATTCGTTGTATGGCAGAATGACATATCTCGCTAACTACCTGTCTCTATAGGGGTTCCCCAAGGATCCATCCTTGGACCCCTACTCTTCTCTATTTTCACCAATAATCTAACCTCTGCCACCAAACATGGTACACTCATACAGTACGCAGATGACTGAACCATCATCTGCTCACCCCAGTCCCTACCCAAACTGCAAAAATTCACACAGGAAGCCTTTTCCTCTGTTGAAACTTGGTTATCCGACGCCCAATTAATACTCAGCCCAAAAAAAACAAAACTAAACTCATCTTCTAACCCACTAAACATACAACTCTCACTTTAACATCACAGCAAAAGACAACACCACCATACACCCAACAGAACACACCAAATTGCTAAGAGTGGAAATAGACAATAAACTAAAATTTGACATTCACATAGCCATGACCATAAAAAAGTCCACAAAAAACTAGGAGCGTTATACAGAAATAAGCAACTTCTCACCAAAGTAGCAAAGATTTCAGTAGTAAATTCCCACCTTATCTCCACCCTACGTTATGCCTCTCCAGTATATACCAACCTAAGGCAATGCGGTCTAAACAAGCTCAAGACCTGCTACAGCAAAATCGCCAAATTCGCCACAGAGGCATCCTACCATAGTCACCACTGGCTCTCACTTGCTGAACTGGGCTGTCTTGAACTCCCTCACCTCCTTCAATGGTATCAACTCACACTCGCCCACAAACTAGTAAACCATCCACTAAAAGTCCCATCCCTCCAAAATCTACTCCAACCGTATCACACCACCAGACCACTAAGATCCAGCAACAAAAATCACTTACAAATCACAAGGCAATAACTCGGCTGGTGAAGCACTATTCTCTTGCGCCATAGCCAAATTATGGAACTCCCTCCCACCCACAATTACCTCTGTACCATCGTGCACCCATTTCAAAACTTTACTAAAACGCACCTAAAAACATGCTGGCTATGCCCTTGCAACTCCCCCTCTAATATCACCCACCCACTACCTTTCTTTCCACCCCACTAACTACCTTGTATTATAGCAAGCTCAGATGCTCATAAGCCTAACTATCTATTATACAGCAGGAACTTTTATTGTAACAATTGTTAATGTCTGCTATGTACTTCGCAGATGATAAAGATTGTAGTTGTCTACTGATGTACTGTATTCTTCATCTGTAACTATGTTTGTAATTTTTATTTGCTATGTTGATCAAATTGTTAATTGCTATGTAAATCCAATGTAACTACTGTCTGTATATTTTAACTGTGGAGCTTTTCTCCCTGGGCCTCCGCTGAAAATGGACCTGCATCCATTCGGACACTCCATGTCAACAAATGTAAATAAATAAGTGGAGAACATGGTTTTTCATGACCTCTGATTGTGAGATGTTATGAAAAATGTTATGGTTACATGATAGCGAATATTAGGTTGATAGTGGTACAAATGTTAAAAAAGAGCATCCAAGTTTAGCATTTTGCAGAATGAACATGCTGAGTGTGTGCACTTTGTTAAAGGTGCTGTTACATGTAGTTAGTGATGGAGTTCTTAGTGGTTGAATGTGGAAGAGAAGTCTCTGTAAGGTCAGTGGTAATTTGCCTACTGATTTGGTGCCCAGAAAAGTAATACGTTGCAGTGGTTGGCTAGGCTTAAAAAAAACAATAGCTTAGTAATTACCCGTGAAGCTATTGGATGTAGTGGCAATGTATGACTGTAACCGAATGTGAGGAGATGTCTTTGAACCTTTTTTAACCTTGTGCTTCTGAGTTGTATCACACAGTCCTACTTGATCTGGGCTGCGATGTATGAAAATTGTGTGCTAATTTGGACTTTTCCATTCTTAAGGAGCTTTGCTGTATACCCATGATTTGATAATATTATATAGTGGAATTAATAGTCCCTCCATAATTCTTTCAGAATACTGGCGACAATGTCATCATCTTGTTTTAACTTGCGTACCCACCTACTTTTGGAAAGTTTGGTTGGAATTAGTTTCTTTAAGTGGGTAATGCATACTAGTCTTAAGTGCCTTTGTTCAGGGGACATCAGGAGCTTTAACTGGTCTTGTAACTTAATAAGTGTTGTGTAGCACTCTGGTGGTGGTGAACAGTGTCTTGTAATTTTTCGTTTTATACATTTTTGACATGTAATTAAATACAGCTGCTTTTATAGGGATAGTGTGAAGACTTGGGAAATGTAGTTTTAGTTAAATGCTCTATCAGAGGCAAAGTTATGGGATTTAGCAGATGGAGGGACAGATATGAAACTGATGTATATTGAGTTCAAAATTATATTCATTCCTTTAATTTACAAGGCTATGCTTGCAGAAATTATTTAAGTATGAATTTACTCCTGTTACATACTCCTATTTCCCTGACTAATTTAAACAGTTTATGTTTTAATGGTACTAGATATTTGGATGATCTGGGAGTATCTGTTTAACTAAGGAGTGAGAAATTTAACTAGCTGACACAATTTTCATCAGTTTGACAAAAATGCATGTCTTGAAGGGGAGAATCAGTGAGAATAGACCTCTCTCTTTTGTAAGGTTAAGAGACTTGTAGTTATTTATTTATTTTCATTCATTCTTTCTTTTTTTTTTAAACAAGAAGCATCTTTATTAAATTATCATGTATGACATGGATAATTATGCATTTATATAAATGAAAACAAACCATGTTTACATATTTTCAGCTGCAAATTGATATACATCACTTATAATATATGTGGTCATTTTCAGTCAAACATTACAATGCTCATTCACTTCCTGCCTTCCCCTAAACCTCATTCTTCCTCCAAAACATTATGCATGTATTGTCCCACAATTCCCATTTTTTTCTATGTAATTTGTTCCTACCCTTTTCTAAAGATCTCACTTCAGTTGCTTTATCTCTCTTATTATATTCATTACCTCTAGTAAAGTTGGTTTAGATTTTGATTTCCATTTCCTAGTAATTGCTTTTTTGGCAGCCATCAGAGTTAAACTCAGCAAGGCATTACTATGTCTGGGCAATTCCGATTCTGTATAACAGCTCAAAAAAATGTCCTTAGTTACACCAATTTACTCATCCAGTATTTATGATCGAGTAAGTCTGCAGGGAATTTTTAAAGTCTACAAACTCATTACACTCCCAAAAGTATGTTCCCATTTACCCTTTCTTCCACATGAAACTTGTAACATTTGCAGTCTACCGGGAGCCGTGTGTGTGTCTAGCTAGTTTAATATATATATATATATATATATATATATATATATATATATATATATATATATATATATACACACACACACATACACAGTGGATATAAAAATGTACACACCCCTGTTAAAATGCCAGTCTTTTGTGATATAAAAAAATGAGCCCACAATAAATCATTTCAAAGCTTTTCCCACCTTTAATGTAACCCATAACCTGTACAATTCAATTGAAAAACAAACAAATCTGTTAGGGAAAAAATATAAAAAAAATTAAAAATGTACAATAAACTGGTTGCATAAGTGAGCACACCCTTAAATGAATACTTTGTTGAAGCACCTTTTGATTTAATTACAGCATTCAGTCTTCTTGGGTACACAACTGCCATCAGTTAAAGAGACTCTGATTAACGCCAAATAAAATTCAGCTATCCTAGTAGTTTTTCCTGACATTTACTCAGTTGTCTGTTACAGCAAAAGACTTGGCTCGCAGAGAGCTTACAAAGCATCAGAGGGATCTCATTGTTGAAGGGTATCAATCAGGAGAAGGGTACAAAATATTTCCACAGCGTTGGATATACCATGGAACACAGTGAAGACAGTCATCAAAAAGTGGAGAAAATATGGGACAACAGTGACGTTGCAAAGAACTGGATGTCCCTCCAAAATTGATGAAATACAAGACAAAAACTGGTCAGGGAGGCTGTCAAGAGACCTACAGCAACACTGAAGGAGGTGCAGGAATTTCTGGCAAGTACAGGTTGTGTACTACATGTGATGATCCCCCATATTCTCCATATGTCTGGACTATGGGGGTAAGGTTGCAAGACAGAAGCCTTTTCTTACACAGAAGAACATCCAGATCCAGCTAAAATTTGCAAAACAATACATCAAGTCTCTCAAATGCATGGCAGAAAATGTGTTATGGTCTGATGAGACCAAGGTTGAACTTTTGGGCCACAATTCTAAAAAATATGTTTGGCGCAAAAACAACACTTCACATGACCAACAGAACACTATTCCCATGGTGAAGCATGGTGGTGGCAGTATCATGCTTTGGGATTTCTATTCTTCAGCTGGAACTGGGACTTTAGTCAAGGTGGAGGGACTTATGAGCAGTTCCACATACCAGTCACTTTTGGCCCAAAACCTTCAAGCGTCTGCTAGAAAGCTGAAGATGAAGAGGAATTTCACCTTTCAACATGACAGTGACCCCAAGCATACATCCAAATCAACAAAAGAATGGCTTCACCAGAAGAAAATAAAAGTTTTGGAATGGCCCAGCCAGAGTCCAGACCTAAATCCAATAGAAAATCTGTGGGGTGACCTAAATTGGGCTGTGCACAAGAGATGCCCTCTCAGTCTGACAGATTTGGAGCACTTGTGCAAGGACGAGTGGGCAGATATTGCCAAGTCAAGATGTGCCATGCTGATAGACTCCTACCCAAGAAGACTAAATGTTGTAATTCAATCAAAAGGTCCTTCAACAAAGTATTAGTTTAAGGGTGTGCACACTTATGCAACCAGGTTATTGTAGATTTTCTATTTGTTATATTTTTCACCTAACAAATTTGTTTGTTTTTCAATTGAATTGTACAAGTTGTAGGTCACTTTAAAGGTGGGAAAAGTTTTGAAAGGATTTATTGTGGTTTCATGTTTTATGTCACAAAACCCTGACATTTTAACAGGGGTGTGTACACTTTTATATCTACTGCGTGTGTGTGTGTGTGTGTGTGTGTGTGTGTGTGTGTGTGTGTATATGTATGCATGTGTGTGGCAGTGTTTAGTTAAAAGCAACATGTTCTATGAAATATAATTTCACAGGAGCCAAAATAAATCTATATTTATCTCATCAGTATACATCCCACCAGTCAGCAACATTACTACACCATAAATATCCTACATTGGATATCTGACAATATCACCCAGGAAACCTTCGTCTTAGGTGACTTAAACATAGACTGGCAATCCATAAATAGCAGCAGTCCCAAGGACTCTGCCCACCTATTTTGCCTCACCCAACTAATAACTCCACCACCAGAATCAACAAAAGCACTAACAAGCAGTCCACACTGGACTGGATATTGGCAAACAAACCCGATGATATAAAATCCTCTGGTTGCCTTCCAGATACTATGTGACCACCTCCCAACCTGTGTAATCAGACAACAGGTTCACCCAAACAAATAATCGGTAAACAAGTACACAATCTAACCAGATTTGCTAAGATGCTTTTATTACAACCCTGTCCCACTACATTTGGAATTTATTGAGTAATACCTCTAGATGAAGCACTTACTTTATTTACACTTTCTTAAAAATATTAAATGATTTAGGATAAATCAGAACAAGAAGGGTGAAATCTAACAGACTGCCATGTTTGACAAGCGAGACCAAAGAATTCATGCTGCAAAGAGATAAATCATGGAAAGAATGTTACTAAAACACAACATGGCTACCACATTTTTAGATATCTCAGAAACTGTACCAAGATCCTTGTTCAATCTGACAAGAAATCCTGCTACAGTAATGTCCAAAACAAGCACCAAAACAGCCCCAAGTTTTCTGGTCTTCTGTAAAATAATTGTTACACCCTGACCATACCACTACACCCTGTTCTCCTACTTCAAGCAGCAAAGAGTCCATTGCGACTCAGTTCAACACTCATTTTACCCAGTCAGTTGTCACTAATCTGGGATCACCTCACTTCATCCCTCCAACTTCCATCTTTTCTCAAAATACACTGTCTTTTAGTTTGCAGCCCATCCCAACATAAACCATAAAAAAATGCTAG
Organism: Protopterus annectens; assembly: GCF_019279795.1. Taxonomy (NCBI): domain Eukaryota; kingdom Metazoa; phylum Chordata; order Ceratodontiformes; family Protopteridae; genus Protopterus; species Protopterus annectens. Next base: position 1,309,339,772 of record NC_056726.1, read on the forward strand.
CCAAATATAAAGCAACAACCTCAGCTGCCAGTAACCTTCCCACCGAGTTCCTCAAAACAGGTGCAGAGGCACTAGCCTTCCCGGTCTCCATTCTGATTAACCGGTCAGTATCTGAAACCGATGTCCCATCCATCTGGGAAAAATCCATTATTATAGCCCTTCACAAAGGAGGTACTTCAACAGAGTTAACAAACTATAGACCTGTTGTTATCCTGTCACCCATCTCTAAAATTCTCAAGGAATGTATTCACTCTCAGCTTATGAAACATATAACCAAACGTAACATCCTCTTCAGCACCCAGCACGGCATCAGGCTGAACCACAGTACTACTACTATCCTTCTCTACTTCACCAACATAGTAAACCAATACAGAAATGAGAGCAACCTTGTTTCTTCACTTTTTCTTGACACTTACAAAGCATTTGACACAGTGTACCACCAAAAGGTCCTCTCTAAACTTGCAACACTGGGTCTCACTTACCCTACCCTCTCCTGGTTTCACAGTTATTTATGCAGTTGTCAGAAGGCAACTACATGGAAACAAAAAGTATCAGCATTTCAACCAGTCTCTGCTGGTGTTCCCCAAGGGTCAGTACTTGGCCACCTTCTATTTGATATTTTCATTAATAAACTTCATACTGCTACAACACTTGCCACTCTCATACAATATCATGATGATTCAGTCCTTATCTGCTCTGCCTCACTCTTAACAAAATTACAGGAAATCAAAAGTCTTTAACTGACATTGAAATATGGCTTAAAAATTATAACTTGCTGCTTAATACCAAAAAAAAAATGCTACTTTCCCCAAAACAATGCCTTAACCAGAAATGCACATTTCATATTACCTCAAGAAATAACACAAAAATAAAAAACCATAAGCCAGATTAAACTACTCAGTCATAATAGATGATGACCTGAAATTTGATCACCACATTCTTATTCTTTCAGGAAAACTCAACAAAATCTCATCTTCCTCCATAGGGCCAAACACTACCAGACAGATCAAACATGGATTACCTTAGCAGCAACATACATCTTTCCTTCTGTTCTCAATAGTACATATAAAACTAAACTAGCCTCCTGCTACTACAAAATAGTTAAATTTGCAACCAGCCAACCTTAAAAAACATACCACTGCCTTGCATTAAAGTAAAACTAGTTGCCATGCTCACAGCTAATCATTGCCCACAACCTGTTGTACTTTCCAGACAAATGCCCAGCAGTGAAAAATACTGTACTGTACTATTCCTCCATTATAGACCTTCACTCTAGCATAAAATTGTACTGTGTATCGGAAAGACATTCAGCACTGCTGGAGACTTTCTCTACTTTCATTATGTCTCGGAACTCTGGAGTGAAATCCCCACGTAGTTAAAACGGAGAAAACTAGAATAGTTTTAAAACTTTGCTAAAACGGCAGCCATGTGTTCTTCCTGCTCACCTGGCTAACTTTACTCAGATTGCCTCTCTCCAACTCTTAAACCCACTTTGCATCCCAATCTTTTTGTAACTTATTGCTGTTCCTCATACTGCACTTACTTCCTAAACTCTTTTCCTCCTTTTCGCGCACCCCACCACTAACTGCAATTCCTTCTGTGTCCATTTATCTTCCTGTTCATATTCTGTAACTTCTACTTTCATGCCTCTCATCAATTTTTAAGCTACATTCTGCTGGTCTGTCTGTAAATTCTTAGTTTGATCTTTTCCCTGCAGCCATTATGCTATAAATACATTAAATATTATTGTATGTTATTTATCTGTTCAGTAATTAGTCAATTTGTTAATTTCTCTTTTTGTGTTAAAATGCTATGTTCATGTAAGAAATATTTATAAGGGATATGAATATTGACTGGAACCTTGTTAATACTGCATCCCCTAGCTACTCTACAAATCTTTATGGCTTTACCCAGCTGATCATCTCACCCACGCACCAGCAAAAAAATTCCCAGAACGGCTCAGTCATCGACTGGATGTTAGTATCCAACCCCCAGTGCTATTATAATCCTTCCACCCTACCTTGCCCCCTTAGTTACCACCTCCCTACCTCAGTAGTAAGATACTCTCCCAATCTTAACAAGAGCCACCAATATAGAGTCTCATAACCTTAAAAACTACAACCCTGTCACCGTAAACGAATTACTGTCCACTGTAAACTGGTCATTCCTACACACATTACCCCTTAATGAGGCTATCCAAAGCTTCAGCAATGTATTCCTAGAAACACTTAACACCCTGACCCCCCCAGTAGAAAAATTATGCTAAAATGCAATTATGCCCCATGGCTAAACCAGGCAACTCTATCACTTATGCTCAAAAGAGACAGTGTCTGGGGAGCATGGAAAAATAACTCAACTTTTCACCTGAACTTATATAAGCAGCTTTGCAAACAAACAAAAAAGCAGGTCCTACTAGACAAAAATAATTTTTATCAAAAATCTCTGAGCAACCCACATTCCAACCCGCAGAAATTCTGGAACACAATAAACTAACTACTATCTCCAGGGAACCCCTCTTCACCAACCCCCTTCCCTACCAGACCTAATGAAACTGGAACCCTACTTAACTTTGTCATCAAAACAATAGAACAGCTTACTAAACCAGAAACTCTTGATATTAAGACTCCACCTCTCACCTCATCTCTTCCCTCATTCTCCCTAGCACCCATAGCAACTTCCTGTATAAGATCACTTCTTGACAGACTCAAACCCTGTACCCCATCAGCCGATAAACTTCCTCCATTATTTCTCAAACATGCAGCTGAATCTGTAGCATACCCTGTATCTATACTTCTCAATAGATCCAGCCAAGACATACAGTACCAGATATCAGGAAAATATTCTTCATAATACCCTTCCACAAGGGAGAAAATTCTACAGAACCCTCAAATTACAGGCCTATTGCCATATTATCCCCCTTATCCAAGATACTGGAAAAATGTATGCATAGACAAATACTAAACCACCTCTTACAGGAAAACCTAATTACACCCACATAGCACAGTTTCTGACCCTTACACAGTACTACCACTGCCCTCCTATCTTTCACACACAACATTGCCCAAGCCAGAGATGATAAACTCATATCAGCTCTATTCCATGACCTGTCCAAAGCATTTGATACCGTTTCCCATTCCATCCTCCTAAACAAACTTTCCAAACTACAACTCTCTACCTCCTGGTTTAACAGCTACCTCTCAAAGAGATATCAGTTCATCAGATGGCAAACATCCTTCTCCCCCTTTCCATCTTGTTAAGACCAGGGTTCCACAGAGTTCTATCCTTGGCCCCCAACTTTTTAATATATTTGCAAATAACCTCTATGTCTCCTGTCCCCACTCTGCCTTAATACATTAAGCAGACTATTCCACAATTATTAACACCTCTGACAATATACAAAATCTCCACACTTAGCACTCAGTAATCTCTGCACCTAGTAGAATGATGGCTAACTGAAAACCTGCTTTTGAACCCCTAAAAGACCAAGCTTCTGCTTTTCCTTCCAAAAAACCTCAGTCCAGCTAAAGACAACTTCACCATCTTATCCTTAGATAATACAGTTATCACCACCGACTCAAACACCAAATTGCTTGGAGTTACTATAAACGGCCAATTAAAATTCAACCTACATCTAGATCTTCTATACCGCAACAACAAATATATACCTAACAAATCTAGACCTATACTGGCTCAAACATTTATTCTGCCATCCCTGCTGTATGTTTCTCCCTTACTTACTAACCTCCGAAATAATCTCTTAACCAAACTAGGAACTACCTATAACAAGATAACAAGATTTGCAGCCAGTAATAGCTACAGATCCCATCACTATATATTCCTGAAAAGCTTAAGATAGCCTGTGCTACTCCACTTGCTTCAAATATCAAAACTACTAAATGCACACAGCATCCTAAATAGCCCCAACTTCTGCCCTTACATCCATAATTACACCCTACACACCCAATCATGACCTCAGAAGCACATGACAGAACCTTCTGCAGGTGACCAAGCCAAACAAAAAGGTTGGAAAAATACTTTACAGTCATTCAGTTGCATACTCATGGAACAAACTTCCATTGGCCCTTCGCTCCACTACCAAAAGTGTCGAATTCAAAAAGCAACTCATAATTAATTTTCAACATGCATGGATCTGTACTTGTCAGGAAATTACCTAATGAATTTTTCTTCTTCTGTCAGTTAACATATCTGCCTGGTATCTACCTAAACTGTCTATATATATTACTCTCTCTCTGCTGTTAGTACCTATGCTATTAAACGCATCTTTGTTGTACTATGCCATGATGTTACTCTGAATTTTTTTTTATTTTATGCATTGCTACATTCCTTATAAATAATGCTAACCAAATTTCTCAAACATATTACTACAGTCTCAAAGTACTGTACCTTTGCCTTGTACTGTTAAGTATCTTCCAACTTGAATTGTTAGGTTTTTCTTATTTTTTTTAATTACATTCCTGGAGCTTTTCTCCTGGGGTCTCTGCTGGAAAATGGCTCTCTGGGCCCAGTCGGACTAACCTGGTTAACAAATGCAAAAATAAAATAAATAAATTTAAAAATATTTATAAATCATGTAAATAAGTTGACGTATAAATGTCCATCATGTGTAACTTAAATGTGGAGCTTTTCTCCCCAGGCCTCCACTGAAAATGGGTTTTATCATGACGGACTTTTCCCGGTCAACAAAGAAAAATAAATAATTTCTATCCAGTCTAGTCGAGTTATTATATCTTGGGGAATAATTTTGTCCGAGTTACTACTGAGCTTATATTTTCCATACCAAATATTTTCATAAATTTCTTCAGAATTTTATTTATTTATTTAGTTTGTTGACCAGGAAAGTCTGACTGGGCAGACCCCATTTTCAGCAGAGGCCCACAGAGAAAAGTTCTGCCACAGTACTTTTATATTAACAGGTGAGCTTCAAACAGTTCTCAGAAAAAAAAGCTACATTTCTCATGAAACAACAAAAATAATTACAAGACAGGTATGTACAGTAAAATATTCACATCAACAATTGTAAGTCTATACAGTTGTCCCAGCTGTAAAATCTTGCAGAAATAAATTGATTGTTACTACAGAAGGGAAACATTATTGCAAAGAAGTTAAGTGCTCTTTCATTTCAGCAGGGGCGGCTCATGCTGTTGGACTGCAGCCTCCCCCCAGCTGTAAGAAAAAACAAAAATAACTAAAAAAGAAAATAAAAAAATTCCCGAACTCCAGGCATGCGTACTGATGAATCCGGACTGGTTTAACAGCAGTCCGGATTAGGAAGAAGGCATCAGGCTACAGAGATGCCCAGAAGTCTATGCGGTTACTAACCACATAGACTGGAAGGGGACCAGACTGCAACATCTGCAGGCTGGATAACCCAGCTTGCTCTCACAGGAACTGTATTCATCGCGGGGATTTTGTAACACAAGGCAGAGGACAGAGCCTGGACAGATCCCTCAGGTAAGCTTTCAGTGGAACCGGAGTATATTTCTACAACAGAGCACAACTTTTTTTTGTTTCTTAAGCTTACAGAATGGTCCGGACCTTTTTTTAAACAGTCCAGAGCTTAAGCAGAGCATGTGGGTCTTTTTTTTTTTTACTTTTTTTTACTTATGGAATGGATCTTTCTTTAGTGTAGAGCTTACAAAATGGAGCTTTAGCTTTCTTCTTAAGCAGCAGACCATGTGTCTTTTATGGAACGGAGCTTTCTTTCTTATTGAGGTGGGAGCTTTAGCTTTCTTCTTAAGTGTATGTGTGGGCAGCAGAGCTATTAATGTATTTACGGAAGTGTGTGTGTGTGTGTGTGTGTGTGCGTGCTTATAGAACTGAACAGAGCTTGTGCTACAGAACGGTCCGGAGCTTCTTTTAAACAGTCCATTATTAATGTATCTACGGAAGTGTGGGTCTATGCTTACAGAACTGAACAGAGCTTGTGCTACAGAACAGTCCGGAGCTTCTTTTAAACAGCAGTCCGAATTAATGGAGCTTTAGCTTTCTTCTTAAGTGTGTGTGTGGGCAGCAGAGCTATTAATGTATTTACGGAAGTGTGTGTGTGTGCTTACAGAACTGAACAGAGCTTCTGCTACAGAACGTTCTGGAGCTTCTTTAAAACAGTCCATTATTTAATGTATTTATGGAAGTGTGTGTGTGTGTGTGTGTGTGTGTGTGTGTGTGTGTGTGTGTGTGTGTGTGTGTGTGTGTGTGTGTGTGCGCTTACAGAACTGAACAGAGCTTGTGCTACAGAACGGTCCAGAGCTTCTTTTAATCAGTCCATTATTAATGTATTTATGGAAATGTGTGTGCTTACAAGACAGCAGAGCTGTTAATGTATTTATGGAAGTGTGTGTGTATGTGCTTACAGAACTGAACAGAGCTTGTGCTACAGAACGGTCAGGAGCTTATTTAAAACAGTCCGTTATTTAATGTATTTATGGAAGTGTGTGTCTGTGTGTGTGTGCTTACAGAACTGAACAGAGCTTGTGCTACAGAACGGTCCGGAGCTTCTTTTAAACAGCAGTCCGAATTAATGGAGCTTTAGCTGTCTTCTTAAGTGTGTGTGTGTGTGTGTGTGTGTGTGTGTGTGTGTGTGTGTGTGTGTGTGTGTGTGTGTGTGTGTGTGTGTGTGTGTGTGTGGGCAGCAGAGCTATTGATGTATTTACGGATGTGTGTGCGTGTGCTTACAGAACTGAACAGAGCTTGTGCTACAGAATGGTCTGGAGCTTCTTTTAAACAGCAGTCCGAATTAACGGAGCTTTAGCTTTCTTCTTGTGTGTGTGTGTGGGCAGCAGGGCTATGAGTGTATTTACGCTTGTGCTACAGAAGTGTGTGCTTACAGAACTGAACAGAGCTTATGCTACAGAAGTGTGTGCTTACAGAACTGAACAGATCTTGTGCTACAGAACGGTCTGGAGCTTCTTTTAAACAGCAATCTGAATTAATGAAGCTTTAGCTTTCTTCTTAAGTGTGTGTGTGGGCAGCAGAGCTATGAATGTATGTGTGTGTCTGTGTGGGCAGCAGAGCTATGAATGTATGTGTGTGTGTGGGGGGGGAAGCAGAGCTGTGTGTGTCAAGCTCAAACAGCTCAGCAAGCTCCTGCCTGGTGCCCTGCAGACTTCTACAGCAGCAGGGAGAGACAAAAGAGAGACTTTGGAGTGATTAAATATCATTTTTCTACATTTTCCTTGCTGCCTTTAGCTAATTCCACCTAAAATGCCAATTTTCTAGAGTTTCTGTGATTTAAAAAGCTTGTTTCAGCTACACGTTGTACCTATTTTACTGCCTGCACTTTAACAAAGTCGTTTTTGTGTTTAAATTACCTGTTTAACTGTTGTAGGCTACACACTCAAGTGTGATAGCAATTTCTGTGCATTTAAAATGTTTTTTTGATTGTATCTGCTTTATTTTCTGGAAAAAAAGTATATACTTGTTTTCCTGCTTGCCTAAGCTAGTATAGTCCAGTTTTCAGGTTAGTACTGAATTCAGGGCTGTGTTACAAGTTTCTATGTTTGCCCATACCTTACTTGGATAGAAAGAAGTTTCTCTGTTCACTGTGAGAGAGGGAGCTTTGAGCAGCCTATCTGTCCCTGGAGGAGTGTTTTCAGCCCAAAAATTTGTAGTTTATTGGCCATTTTGGGCTAATTTCTCTCTCTTTCATTTCCCTGCTATAAAACCCGCATTTGCACGGTTTTGCGTGCCAGGCAGCACCAGTTAGCTAGGGTATAACTATTCCCAGCTCCACAAAGTCTACTCTTCAAATTTTCCCTTGGAACTAGACAAACTTTCAACTTAAGCACTCAAACCATTCACTTCTCATCCCGGCACTTGCTCAAAACTCGTGGCAAGCACTAATAAACCTTAGCACTAGACCCCCCCCCCATTACTGTAGAGAAGGACCTTACCAGCCAATCAGTAAAACATTTCACTGTACCTATCCAGGCATGTCCCAAGGGCAGTTTCAGGTGTACTCTCTGGTCCAACTGGTGAATCTGGGCATTTTGAGGCAATGTTACAATTGCCTCATGTATACAGACAACCCTCTCCTCCTTCCACCAAACACTAATACATGCGAGAGATGCAATTATACAGCAAAACTCTCTCAACCCAATACTGGACCAGGCAGTCAAGAGGAGAAGGGAATTACTTGCATCACACCACACCAGTCTCACATAGACGTATGAAACCAGCACAGGCAAAAAACACATATAAATACATGGAAACATACTCAGAGGCTATAAATAAAAATCTGCAAAAGCAATAGAGACCTCCAAAGCAGACATCCAAGCAAACCCCCCGAACACAAACCATAAAACACATACTTCACAAAACCAGTATACCACGCAGTCACAGCCCTTAAGAAAAAATAACATACCCAACACACTAGTAATAGGTCACTCTATAGTCGGGCACACTGACATCCCACTCACTAGGCTGAACAAGGAGAAGGTTACTGTTAGCTGCCTGTCAGGTGCCAGGATCCGCCACATAACACAAGCACTCAGGTCATTCCAGAACAAGTACAAATATGACTCTGTCATTGTCCATGTTGGTGTGAATGACCTCAGCCATACCTCCTTGGACTACATGATCATGTAGCCCAGGCCGGTATGACCCTGACCCTGAGTAGCATTCTGCCCTCACCAAGAATGATGTCATGGTATAGAGAAAAAATTATCAATTTCAACAATTGGCTAAGCTTCTGGTGTCATTCAAAGGGGATCCAGTGTCTGTCAGCCTAGGATGACCTGCTCAACAAGCCACGTTGCTTCACTAGAGACTGCTTGCACCTGTCACCCTTAGGCTTTTGAATGCTGACCAAGGCTCTTGCCACCCCCATAGTGCCTTTTTTAGGCAAGGCTCAAAAGACAAACCCACTGCCATAAATAGCACAAGTAACAAAAAACTGAGGGTAATGCTACTCAATGCCAGAAGTCTAAACCTCAAAATGCACGCACACGAGGCACTCCTCAGTATGGAGAAAATCGATATATGTGCAGTAACAGAAACCTGGTTTAAGGCTTCAGAGAGCACCCCAGCACTACCAGGCTACAACTCTTACCATACATTTCGGCCACAAAACCCAAACCGAAATACAAAAGGCTGGGGAGTATCCATATTCATCAAGGATACCCACACCTCCAAGTTAGTGGCACAGCACGATGCTTCAGAGATCATCCACTTACAACTGACAACAGGCAAAACTGCTGTTCAGATTATAGCTTGCACCCACCATATCCCAGGACCCCCATTCCGCATTGCTGGAAACACTGGGAAACATACAGGTCCTACCAAACACCCTGATATTGGGTGATTTCAATTACCCAAACATTAACTGGGAGAACTACTCAAGTACAAACTCCCTTGCCCAACATTTCCTAGAATTTATAAACTCAAACGCCCTGGATCAACTGGTCAACACCCCCACCAGAGGTAACAACATATTGGACCTGATCATCACCAACATGGGCGACCGGTGTTCCACACTAGAGGTCAACCCGTCACTGGTTAGATCTGACCATAAACTAATCACTCTGGATATCCACATTCCGCCACCACCCCTGGTCAAAGAAACCACCGTGAAAAACTTTTCAAAAGCAAACTTCACGTTACTTAAGACCGAGGTGGGAAGTTTCAAAGCCCCCATGCTAAAGGTAATGCTGTCCAAGCTGCAAAATCCTTTACTAATGCACTCTACAGGCACCTACAAGAATGCATGGATCGTGCCATCCCAAACAAAACCAAGAGTCACTCATCCAAGAAAAGGAATCCAATCTGGTGGACCCCTGCCATAAACACGCTATACAATAGAAGGAGAAAACTAGTACAGAAAAGAGTAAAATCCCAAGAAGGGAAGACATCCCTGATCAGTATCGGCAAGAAACTACGTTCCCTCATAAAATCATCCAAGGCTAGCTTCAAAAGAAAAATTGCTATGGACTCCAAAGATAACCACAAGGCATTCTCTAGCTATGTCAAGAATCTAAGTGGCAATTCTCAGATCTTTTCAGAGTTAGTGCAGAATAACACAAAATGCACTGAACCGACCGATATAGCCAACATCCTGGCAGACAGGTTCACTGCAAACTTCACCCCACTCTCACCCCCAAAAGGGTCCATAACTATACCAAAAGTATGTAGTGCCCCTGAAATCACAGACACTCAGGTTAAAACAGCCCTCTCCAAAGCCAAAAACACAGCATCAATGGGACCGGATCGTGTCCCTGGCTGCGTCCTACACAAGCTCAAAGATGAACTAACCCCTCACCTAAACACACTGTTTAAACTCAGCTTCTCCACAGGCTATGTGCCCACATTGTGGTGCACAGCAACGGTTATTCAGCTCCACAAAGGTGGAGCCACACCGGACCCCGGAAACTGTCGCCCTATAAGCCTGACTAGCTTGGTCTGCAGAGCTATGGAGCGCATCATCATGGATCTCATTAACAGAAACATTGGGAATCTGCAAACACTGGATCTTACCCAGTTTGGCTTTAAGGGCAGAGCATGCCTCCTAAACCTGGTGGACTTCTTTGAGACAGTTACCAAGGCTATAGACGACGGAAAGGTGGTCCACACAGCCTACCTAAACCTCGCAAAGGCCTTTGACACCATTCCCCATTCAGGTATTATAGACAAGCTCACCAGCCTGAACATAAACCCCTACGTAATGAGATGGGTTGCCAACTGGCTCATGGACAGAACCCACATGGTAAGAGTTGTGGGAGCTAGGTCTGACTCTAAACTGGTTACAAGTGGCGTTCCCCAGGGCTCAGCCATAGGACCCCTCCTGTTCGGCATATACTTCTCAGAGGTACAGGCAAGCACAGGAGGACTATGGCTGACCAAGTTCACAGACGACAGCAAACTCAGGGTTATAATTGGCTCTGTGGCTGACACAGACATCCTCCAAAAGGGTCTCACTGAGACAGATACCGGATGTCAAAACCATGGCCTTAAGCTAAATGCCAAAAAGGGCATAGTCATCCCCTTTGGAAAAAACAAAGTACCCACAAACTACCACATAGGTGGTAGCCCCCTAAATACGGAAGACGTAGCAAGGGATCTGGGGACCCAAGTAGATAGTAACCTCTCCTTTGATAATCACATTGCCAAAGTGGTTAGAAAATCTTTCTATGTGGCCCACCTAATCACAAAAGGGTTTGCATCCAGATCGAAAGTGGTTATTGGGCCCCTCTACTCATCACTCATCAGAACCATCGTAGAGTGCATTGCCCCATATGGGATGTACCTTACAAGACACCTGCAACAACTGAAAGACCACAGAAGTACCTCACCAAGAGGATCACTGGCCTCAAGCAGATGCCCTATGAAGCTCGACTGAAGAAACTCCAACTGTACTCGGTTGCATACCGCCCACTCAGAGGTGATCTCTGCTTGACATACAAGGCCATGTCCAACCCAGAATTGATGGACATGCTCCACCTAAAGAAAACCATATCCCCTCGAGCCAAACGTTCCAGGGATCTAAACCTCACCACAGCAGTAAATAGGACATGCTGGAGGGATAGATTACTGTCCCAGAGACTTCCCATGCTCTGGAACAAGATTCCAATCTACATTAGGCAGAGCTCCTCGCTAACCCACTTCAAGAGAAACCTTGACGAGTGGATGAGAAACAGAAAGTTTACCCCAGGGATCAGATCAATGGCTCTGCTGGCCAGAGGCACAGGGAACTAATCTAAAGGTGCGGTGAAAGCCAACACATTCCAGCTAGGCTTAGAAATGCCTTCGGGCAGATAGCCTAGTACCTACCTATGAACCTTGGGTGCAGGTAGCAAGAGCCTGAATTCCCTAACCACCACCATTTGTGAAAGTTATTCAAATTTTTGCCTCATATGTTTTATTCTGTTCCTCATAAAATCTGTGGTTCTCTGGAGTTAAATCACTAAATAATGACAAGCATTTGAATTTCAGACTTCATATTCTTCAGAAACTGCATGATAACACAAAACCTTTTATTCTAGCAATTTTCTAAGTTTGTAAGATCAATATTTGAAAATTCTCCCAATTTTCGTGGCTGTATTCCCCCATTATTGGCTTTATTCAGGTTTCTTGTGCTAAAAGGTTTAGAGCTACGGTGATTACTGGATTCCCTGAATATGTTTGGGGGCTGTATTCCCTCATTATTGGTTTTGTCCAGGTGTTTTGTGCTAAGAGGTTGAGAGCTATGGTGAGAACTAAATTCACTAAATGATAGCCATTTAAGATTCAGTCTTCCTGTATTACTTTCAAGAAGAAGTTGATTTGGCATAGTGGTATGTTGCTCTGACTGTAGTGCACAGGGTCCTGGGTTCAAGACTTGGCAGTGAAATGCATGGTGGTAATACAACATTTATTCTAGCAACTTTCCACGATTATACAAGCAATGTTTAAAATGTGTCCTTGGTTTTTGGGCTTTTGCCTCCCCCAATAAATTTTGTCTTTTTCCAGATTTCATGTGCTGCAAACTTAAGAGATACAGTTGAGTGTCAAGTGAATTTTTACAAGGAGCTGAGAGCTTCAGGGGGAGAGATGTTTAGTGCTGCTTATGCTCTGGAGGCTTACATTGTTAATAGAACAACAGGTAGTGTACTTGCTTTTGATGCAGAAGGCTGTGGGTTCTACTCCCACAGTATGTAGATGCATTAATGATACTGTACTTTTAAAGGGGGTGGATGCTGCAGTCCTGAGAATGTCCTCTTTGGTGGAGATACCTAGTAACTATGAACCTGTTATCAGTTTGCCATCCATTCCCTATAGCAATATTACTAGCTTTTCATTTTTTTAATGTAATATAGGCAATTTATTCCTCTAGGGCAATAGGTACATTATTTGTGGATGAAACAATGAAATATAGAGTTGTTTGCTAGCAGCAACCTCTTCATTAGTTACAGATATCTTTAATGTGGAATTATTTAGATGATTTTTACTTCTACAGAGATTGTGCATATTTACTGATACTGGTGGATTGTAAAAGTTTGAGTAGACTTTTATGATGGAAATGTTCTCAATTGGGGAGTTTTGTCATTATTTTGCATGCATTTTGTTTCATTGTTTACTGGAAAAATGTTCAAAACAATACATTTAAAACACCCTCTAACAACTGTACTGTATTATACAAGGAATATAATTTTAAACAATCAGGAAGGTGTGTCAAAGAACACATGTATGTCTTGTGTGCAAGGGGCCTGTCATTTAAAAACAGCCCAAAGTTAATCTTTATACTAAGCAACTGTATTTTCTTTGAATGTGGATTTCAGTGCTGTTTCAATGAATGTGAGTTTCAAGGGCAGAGAAGTTTTAATGCTAAGGCTATTTTCATTGTGAGACTGCATTGCATTGTTTAGCAGATGTCTTAGTGTTTGTGCTGTAAAATGCAAAATAAAACTTTCGACTGAAACCAAATCATTGTAGAAGTAAAGCAGTCTGCACATTACAGTGTTTGTGGCAAATGGGGCGAAATAGCCAAGTAATGGGACATTGAAATGGCTGCAGGGTGGAGGCTCCATCCGACCATGATTTTGCGAGGAGAAAGGGCAGCAAACTCAAAGATAGCCCCGGCTGAACTATACCTCTCAACTGTCCAGATTTTTACAGAATTAATAGATTTTTGCTTCTTATTTTTGGCTTGTTCCTCATAAAATTTGTGGTTTTCTGGCAAATCATGTAGAAGTTAAGTCCCTAAATAATGACAAACATTGAATTTCAGACTTCATAACCTTCAGAAAAATGCATGCTAAAGCAAGACCTGTTATTCTATCAACTAAGTTTATACAAGAGCCATTTTTAGTACTGTTTGTATTTTCCCCCAATATATTTGGCTTTGTCCAGATTTCCTGCGTTAACAGGTTGAGAGGTACGTGCAAATAAATTGCTTTATAGAATTAGGCATATCCAGACCTCTCAACTGTCCCCAATTTTGGCTCAGAATGTTGCTCTCCCTCTAATAATCCCTCCAAAAAATGGCAATTTTGGAAGAAAACGTGGAGAGCTTACAATTAATAAATAACTAATAATCAGAGTTATAGATTACTTTTATTTCAGAAATGCATGTAGATCTGTTTATTTTGTCAGCTGCTCAAGTTAACAGTACTAATATTAAAAAAAATGTCCTTTCTTTGACAGGTTCCCAGCTATATTATGTGTCTATTTTATATTTTTGCATCACATTTTTGGTCCATTTTTCATAAAATTGTGTTTTTCTGGAAAAGTAGTGGCAAATCATTAAAGATTGAAGTTAGAAAATAATGACAGACATTTTAGTTTCAGATTTCATACCCTTCAGAAAATTCATAGTAATGCAAGACCTACTATTCTATTACAAAGTTTATAAGAGCAATATTTAAATATTGTCCTTATTTTTGGGCCTTTGTACCACTTGTGTATGGCTTTGTCCAGATTTCACGCACTGGGGTTGAGAGGTATGACAAATGTGTCAGGGCCATCACAGTCAGCCAGAGACATTTCAAATTGTGACATACTTGTTGCACCACACTTCCCTATGTAGTGACTCTGGATGTGTCCAAGCAAGGCAAGGAGCAGTTATGCAGTGCAAGTGTGCAGAGTATCCCCCCATCCAAGGTAGACACAAGTACTACAGTGGCTTTTCATCTGCCATTGCTTGATTTTGCAGAATGTTCTGCTTTTCTGTCATATTTTATACTGTTGATTTATGCTTCTTATTATTCAGAAAGAGCCAGTTGCTCTGTGTTTAAATAGCAATGTTTTTATGACCATCAGGTACGCTTGTCTAAAATTGTAGGATGCAAGTAAGCTTTAATAAGCATACTGTTAAAGAATTAGCAACATTGAAAGCCTTTTTGTTGTTGCCATGCAGAGAATACTTACATAACTAGATAACGTATAAGCCTTGGGTATTGAAATGCATATGACAGTATTTGTAATAAAGGACAGGATTACAGTATTTTAAGAAGCTCATTACCTTTGTTGGAGACTTGCAGTCATATTTGGAGGCTTTACCCGTAAACTAAACAGAATGGCAATCGTATCATGTGTGGTCCATAACCTGTGCAGTAATCCTTTAAGCAATGCATCTTGAGCTTGTTTCTTGTTTGCTGTTCACTTTGATCATGTTTTCCCAATTAAACAAGTAGATAGTTGTTGTCAGGTAGTAGATCTTTTTTGGATAAGAAACATTTTTACAAGACTGGGTGTGATGCCCATGCCCTGGCCCAGCAATCAAGGAGCCTCAATCCTCACCACTAACACCAGTGAAGGATGTCTCATATAGGACGAAAGGATAACAAATACACACAGTAAAGTGCAATTTCCCTTAAGAGCACACAGAGATCACAGTCAGTACGGGGCTGGTTGCCAGTAAGACTCCCCACTGGCACAGCTATAGGGTCCAGATCTCAGCCTAGCAGGTAAGCTAAAACCTCCAGCACCCTCTGTCCAATCAGTGCTTCATGTCCCTGCCCAAGTAACTGAGACACACACACACACACACACACACACATGCACACACACACTTTGAGAAGAGTTTATACAGCCACACAAGACACTCCTGGCGAAGGCTGGCACAAGTTCTCCAGCTGTACTCCTTTTTCCCAGACTATATGGTAGTACCAGCTGCCATCACCCACTAATATTTATCAGCTACTCAAAGGCCCTTAAAAGGGTGTCCAATTATTACTGTGCTATATTATTATCCAATTGGTACTATAGCCCAGGGCTAAAGCTATTGGAGTGGCTTTGTACAATTTTAAAAAAAGAAAAGCCAGCAACTGTGAGCTGTGAAAATTAATTTAATAAACTATAGTATAGAGTACCACATGAACAGACCGGTTTCGGCTATGGTGTTTACATAGCCTTCATCAGTGTAAAGTTACATAATTATTCTGAGGTAAAATAATTGGAGACAGAACCAATAAATCAGGATGGCACACCAAACTGAATGCAAAAGAGAAAAAATGGATTGTTAAATTGGGTGCTTTATTTCAGCCTGGTCTTAATTAATATTTATGAGTATATGTATGCATATTTATGAGCTCACCAATGAAATTTTGTTAAGAATTATGTCTTACTATATCAGAACCTCAGAATAATTATGTAACTTTACACTGATGAAGGCTAGGTAAACACCATAGCCGAAACCGGTCTGTTCATGTGGTTCTCTATATTATAGTTTATTAAACTAATTTTCACAGCTCACAGTTGCTGGCTTTTGTTTTTTTGAAATTGTCACATTAGGAGCCGTGCATCTGCCTCAGTGCAGGGAAAGTTTTTTTCGTGTGCACTACCTGTTTCCTGCTGGAGGTCTGTGGTTTGCTGTGTGGAAGACTCTGTTTCAGATTCTCCGTTTAGACTTTCGAGCTCTTATGATTACCTTAGGCTGACAAATTAACCCAATTTACAAATTTGTCTACGATTTGATAGGGATTTTCCCTTCTTTTGCTTCCAATATTACAAGTCTATTTGGACTGTTTATAACGACTCACTACTGAAGTGGATGTGCCTCCTGTATTTGGCGTTCTTTTTATGGTCACTATTGGATCGCATATTTTTGCCACTTTTCAACTAAAGGTGTAATTTAATGAACGACTTATGGACCATAGTTATTTCATCGTATATATAATCTTTTTTTACCTTTGGACGGTTTCTTTAATCTCGTGGCATCATTGGTCTAATTACCAGGGCCGTAAGTACAATGTATTTTTTCTTTTACAGTCAGCTTTGACTTTACTACAACATTATTGGCGGCACTTTTTGGTGAACTCTTTGGTGAATATATTACAGCTAAACTCTTCACCAACCAGTGTTATCATTCGGTTCTGGACATTATAGCACTTTATGTCGGGGACTTTGAATGTTTCAACTGTGGCTAAGCTACACCATTTTATTAGGCCTGTCATTATAGCATGGTGTTTGGTTTATGCTGGATTGGGCTCTAATATACAAATGTTTACATTGGGACCAAGTTTTATGCCATTACGAACTGTGATTAGCTCATCATTTACTTTTTTACGATCAGCGACCCAGGTTATTATTGTTTGTGGACTTTTGTTTTTCACCACTGTATCAGCTTAATCTGTGGGAGCGGACTGCAGCTGATCTTTTATCAAACAAACACTTCTGGATTTTCGTTTGGACATTATATATTTCTACAGGCGGGACTGGTTACTCGAAATTGTGTATATACTGGATTATTTCACCAGCCAAAAACAACACCACGGGGCTTGGTGTATGTTTGATTGAGGTCCTGTATCAGATTTTTCAAATTCTGACCAATGGTTTTTGTTTTATGAACCGGGACTAATCTATAGTCCATTTGTCATTCCTTACAACTAGGGGCTCATGCTTTCAAGTAATTTTTGTGTTTGACATGTAACTTTTCTTAGTGTTTATTGAGTCGAATGGTTGGTCACTATATACTAGGTTGGTAGATTTATATCAAGTCAAATTGTTTCATAATTATGTACATTGGAGTTCCTATAATCATCCAGGGCCATGTTTGAACTCTCAGATACAATTGTTTGAATATATGACTCAGGATATTATTTCAGTTTTTTGAATATTAGCTATAATTATTATTGTAGACATATATTCTAGGTTAATTATCATTACCTATTGAATTACATCATATTAATCTTTGGTAATTACAAATTAACTAGGGAAATGATAATGTACGTAACAATATTGTTTTCTTATTGCTTCATGTGTTAACTTTTTATGCCATCTGTCAATCTTTATTTTTCATATTATAGTTGGATTAGATGCACACAATATATTTATATTTTATTATTTGATACAAGTCTATGTATATAACAATTGCTTAGTACTTATATATTGTCTAATGACTCCCCTTTTTTAACTTATAATAATAGGATTATTATATTTCTTTCTATAGTTTTCTATATATATATTATAGGGTTTATATGCTGTCTAGTGATCCCACTTTCTGGGAATACGCAACAACAGGATTTGTATATTCTACTTTATAGAACTTTTTGATACACTATTGATAAATCCATACATTTTGGATGCCATTACATTGACAAAATTTTATAAAATATCTTTTTGTCATGCTATAATTTATCTAGTGATTGGTATCTCAATTTGGTCTCAAATTGGGTATTGTTATGGTTTCTTAACAGAGCTGCAGGGCAGGATACAACTACATTTGTAGTATTATTATATTATTTTTGTCCATTTAGTATATGGACCTTTTTTTCTTGGTATTTTCTCATTGTTGTCCTTATTTCAAATTAAACAGTTAGACTTTATTGGTTCTAGTCTATTGAAGGACTCTGGTTTCTTATGTTATTGACTTTGAATCCGTCATCACAGTTACCATTATTGCCCTATTTATCTCATATCTGGACGTGGCATACTTTACTATATTTTTGGGATTTCTTGTACATCTTCGGGACATTTTTATTGAATGTCTCAATCACAACAGCTGTGTAATATTATTCATGATTACAGCTTCATTGTCCATTATAGTCCAGATTAAATATTTGGAACGTAGAAACCATCTATATATTTCTGAAGGACGTGGTGCTGTGCTTATTATACAATTATAAATCAGTTTTTGTATAACCGACTTTTTCTCTTTTATTAACTCCAATTATCATTGAGCTTAGGTTTTTTTATTCAACCTTTTGTGGTTGTTTATATTTAAAATTAGTTCTCAAGATGGACTTAAATAGAATACTTGTTGGTCTTTCTTCTGACAAAGAAGATCTAGGTATCTTTGGAATTGGACAACAATCTAACAATACCAATCTTATTAATTTAGATCGTCCTGAACAGCAGTGTGAAAAACTGTTTCAAAATCTAAATAAAAATATGAAAACATTAAGATCCAATGTTTGGCATTTGAAATTATTTATAGCATACATGGCTAAAGGTTTAACTCCCAGAGGACTCAGAGTGAAAATTCAGCCACTAGTAACTGAGCCTGATGAACAACTAACCAGTGAATGGTCCCTTATACAACAAAATTGTTCCATGAAATTCATGGAAACATTAGCTAACTACTATGAATGTACTATTGAGAAAGAGACACTCATGGTTAGCAAATTATGTGATGATTGTAACAAATACAAAGACCAATTATTTTTTTCTACTTTTTTGTCCAAATTAAGCTCAGACTTACTCAATTTTGAACACCAACTTAAAGAAAGGAAGCTTAAGAAATTCCAAAGGGACTTAACTGACTATGAGAAAGGCCAACCTTTTAGACAATCCAGACATGTGAGGTTTGAAGGCAGTTATCAGAAAACTAATATTACCCCTAAATGTAAACGTCCAAGGTCTATTCTTAAAAAAGTAGCACTTTAACTGATTCATCAGAAGGTGAGTCCTCATCTGGCACTGATCTAGACACACAACACACCACAGACTCCCCTACCCCCAAACGCAACAACTTTAGGCCCCACAGGAGGGGAGGCAGGAAACATCGGAAAAGTCAGAAGCTTGGAGAATCTTATGGAATTGTTGACCAACAAATAAATGTACACACTAACACTAATGTTTTAAATATTTCTGACACATTATTATCTGACTCACAAACTGCTCTGCTTAATAAAGGTCTTTCTTTTATTCCCGTTTTTTTTTTGTGTGTCTGAAGACATCTTTGCACAAGATGTTACAGCATTTTGCAGATTGCTTAATCTTAAATTGCATTTTCAGGATAAAAAACAGCATGATCAGTTGATTGATAATTTCAGATACCACAAATCCACCTTTGTTCCACCTATGCATTCTAGCGTAAGCCTGTTTCAGCATAGTGTTCTCAAAGATTTACATTTCACTTCAAATATGGCTCAACCTATGTTGAATAATATCTCTCAGAATGATTTGATTAGTTTACAGGAACTCATTGACAATAAAAAATGGTTATCATATCTGCTGACAAAGGTGGTGCTGTGGTGGTCATGAACTGGATTGATTATGATGCTGAGGCCCACAGACAGCTGGATGATGCTAAATATGATACCAAAATGCCTTTAGATCTGACATTCATGTTTAAAAAACAAATAGACACATTTCTAAATTCAGCATTGGAGAATGGCATCATGCCATTAAATACCTTAAACCATCTGACCGTTACTGATCCGGTTAGTCAATACATTTATTTTTTGCCCAAAATTCACAAAGATCCTTTGCATCCACCAGGTAGACCAGTTGTGGCTGGAAATGGCTCTCTTACTGAACCTCTTTCTGAGTTCTTAACCAAATATCTTAAACCTTTGCTAAAATGGGTAAGATCCCATATCCAAGACACCACAGAATTGTTGGGCATCATAAATGATATGCAAATCGAAGATGACTGGTGGTTATGTACCTTGGATGTTAGTGCATTATATACTAACATACCACATTGGGCAGGGTTAGATGCTATTGAATACTGGTTATATAAATCACAACTGTACAAACCCGGATTTAATACTTTCCTTATATGCCTTACTGAACATGTTCTCACTAAAAATGTGTTTTACTATGGGAAACAATGCTACCTCCAAATACAAGGCACTGCTATGGGTGCATCTTTTGCCCCAATATATGCAGACTTATATATGGCATATATTGAGGAACAAATTATCTATGATGATGCACACAATCTCTATTTGACTGAGATTGATATTTGGCGTAGGTATTTGGATGACTGCTGGATGGTGTGGAGGTCTGATATTGAATACTTGCAGGAATTTGTTCAATATCTTAATGACAACAAATGGGGTCTACATTTTACCATGAATTGTGACCAACGCAAGATTACTTACCTAGATGTACTGATAACTAGGAATATAGACAATACCCTCAGTACACAAGTATTCAGGAAACATCCAGAATATAACACCTTAATCCACGCATCCAGCTTTCATCCAAGACATATGGCCAAAAATATCCCCAAGTCACAATTTATCAGAGTGAGACGTATTTGTTCAGAGGATAACATTTTTAAGGCATTTCGTCATGATATGATCAACAGATTTAGGGAAAGGGGTTACAACATGGGCCATGTTATTACTGCCAGCAATCATGCATCACAATTAAACAGGGATGACCTTCTCAGATATCAAAAGAAAACCCAAACAAACATCAACACCTTAAGATTCACCACTACGTATGGCAGAAACACCAACAAACTAATTGATGCCATTAACTGACATTGGAACATTCTTTTAGCAGATGCTGCTTTGTCTCAACATTTATCTGAAACATGTCTATTTTCATTTAGAAAAGGTAAAAATTTGGGAGCCTACTTTAATCATTATAAGCACCATTCAGAATCCAAAAATTTGCATACGATTCAAACCTCTATATTAGGGGATAAACGTGTGGGCTGTATGCCCTGTGGCCATTGCACCAATTGTAAATTTTTACTAAAAACGAAATACTTTTCTAGTAACAATACCAGTAATATATATGACATTCAGTTTTTTGCAAATTGCAGTATAGACTGGGTTATATACATGGCCTCTTGCAGTTGTCATGCATTTTATATTGGTCAAACATCTAGACCTTTCAAATTGCATATCTCTGAACATCTTAGTGATGTCGAGTGCAAACGGCCCAACAATGCTCTATATAAACATAGCCTTAAACATAACACAGCCAGTTTTCATTTTACAGTCATTGATAAAATAATTGGAGACCGAACCAATAAATCAGGATGGCACACCAAACTGAATGCAAAAGAGAAAAAATGGATTGTTAAATTGGGTGCTTTATTTCAGCCTGGTCTTAATGAATATTTATGAGTATATGTATGCATATTTATGAGCTCACCAATGAAATTTTGTTAAGAATTATGTCTTACTATATAAGTACCTCAGAATAATTATGTAACTTTACATTGATGAAGGCTAGGTAAACACCATAGCCGAAACCGGTCTGTTCATGTGGTTCTCCATATTATAGGTTATTAAACTAATTTTCACAGCTCACAGTTGCTGGCTTTTCTTTTTTTGAAATTGTCACGTTAGGAGCCGTGCATCTGCCTTCGTGCAGGGAAAGTTTTTTGTTTGTACAATTTTACCAAAGGCATGCAAGTACACAGAAGAGCTTAAATTATCTTTACAAAAACAGCCACAGTTGAAAGGGTTTAAAAATATTTAATAACAAATAGTCAAAACACAAGACAATACTTTTACTACACAGTGCTAGTCAAGAGTTCAGAGATCACAGAGAAATACTTAAAATAATTCAGCAGTACAGTTCTAGCATCACAGAAAAACACTTAGTTTAATCTTTCTATTTATTTCTAAGAGAAAACACAAGTCTAAGATAAACTTACATATAGAGCAAGACAGTGCTGGTGAGTTGGATGGTCAAGACAAAAATGCTTAATGCTCTCTGATTCTCACTGTTTTTAAAATCACGTTTCTGGTTCACATTACATCATTCTTCGCACATCCTTGGGTTCCCAGGCTAACAAAAACTACATTTACATTCTTCACCTCTGGGCAGAAACCAGAGCAATAAAAGACATTTATGCATGCAAATTCTGGCCATAACTCTGAAACAATAGGCAGGATGCCTCACTCTAGATTTACTAGCTCCGAGTTTTAACATCAAAGGGTCACAACATGTTCTACTTGGTCAGTAGAGTGCACTGTTGTTACATTTTTTTCAGTTCCACATGTAACACTATTTTTACCGTTTAAGACAACAAGCCTGTGGTTTACATTCATATTTACAGATGACAAAATTGTATCCAAAATTCTATCTGGCTAGGCTGGCAGCCTTCATCTTTCTTCACCCAGTCTTCACATATCTCCCCCCCTGGAGAACTCAAGCTAGTTTTTCAGGTAACCCTTGAGAAATGCTGCTTGAGGGAGTTAGGTCTATCTGAGTGTACCTTACCCCATTCCCTGCCTTGAGAGCTCATCTGCATTGGCATTGCTAATCCCACTGCGGTGCTGCATGGACATATATGCTTGCAACCCCAGGCTCCATCTTAGCAACTTGGCATTTTGCTGGCTGGCTCTGTTTAACCATGTTAGGGGGTTGTGATCTGTCATAACAGTGAATTTCCTTCCATACAGATAAGACTGAAGTTTCTGCAGTGTCCACACTATGGCTAGACATTCCTTTTCTACAGCTGCATAGCATTCCTCCTTAGGTTGGAGCCTATGACTGAGATAAACCACTGGGTGCTCTTCCCCCTCTGAAGAAATCTGGATAAGTACAGCCCTCATCCCATGGTACAAAACATCCACCTACACAACAAATTCTTGGCTGTAATTTGGACTGGCTAACACAGGGGGTCCACCCAAAGTATCTTTAAGCTTTTCGAATGCCTGTGCACATGCTGGGGTCCACACTACCTTATTTGGCCTGTTCTTCCTTGGCAGGTCTGTGAGGGGAGCAGCTATGGTACTATAACTGAGGACAGACTTTCTGTAGCACCCTGCTGTCCCCAAAAATGCCCTTACCTGCTTTTTAGTAGCAGGTGCAGGCCATGCCTGAATGGCTTCCGCTTTGGGAGGTTCTGACCTTATCTTACCACTCCCCACTCTGTGTCCTAGGTAGGAGACTCTGCCATACCCAGCTGACATTTGCTTGGCTTAATGGTCAACCCTCCCCTCTGTAGTCTGCCCAGCACCTCCCTGACATGTTGAAGGTGCTCTTTTCCAGGAATGGCTGTAGTTGGCAATATCATCTAGGTACGCAAGGGCAAACCCTCCTGCTATTGCTAGGATATGATCTACCAGCCTCTGGAAAGTTACTGGGGCATTTTTCATCCTGAAGGGCATCTTTGTGAACTCATACAAGCCAAAAGGAGTCACAAAGGCTGACTTTTCTCTAGCACTGGGAGTCAAGGGCACCTGCCAGTAATCCTTGGTAAGATCAATGGTTGCAAGATACTTAGCCCCACCCAGCTGCTCTAGGTAGGACCTCATCTGTCCTAGGCATGGGGTAAGCATCTGACTCTGTGTGACTATTTAATTTCCTGTAGTCCACACAGAACCTGGTGCTGCCATCCTTCTTTGGCACCAGCACCACTGGGGAGGCCCAGGGACTGTTGGACTCTTGAATCACCCTAGTTCCAGTATCTCCTGTACCTCCTCCCTCAGAGTCTGTTTGACTCTCTCAGTCACTCTATAAGGGGCCTGCCTAATAGGCCTTTGGGGTCCTGTATCCACCTGGTGCTGCCCCAGGTGGGTGCACCCTGGTTTCCCAGTGAACATGTCCCCAGATTCCTGCAACACTACTCAGATTTATCGAACCTGGGTAGGAGATAGCTGCTGGGACATTGCTACCCCTTCCACTGAGGT
This sequence comes from Protopterus annectens, assembly GCF_019279795.1. Taxonomy (NCBI): domain Eukaryota; kingdom Metazoa; phylum Chordata; order Ceratodontiformes; family Protopteridae; genus Protopterus; species Protopterus annectens. The sequence goes on from NC_056726.1 coordinate 1,309,364,032, forward strand.
ATCAGCCCGAACCTCACTGAGGAGATCAGTCACCAGAGCTCCCTCAGACTCCTGCAATCCACTGCAAATGCTCAGCACAAGGGTCTCCCTATCATGGTAATATTTCCTCATGTTAACACGGTACAATTTGTGCCCCTGCCTTCTGCCTAACAGTTCCACCATGTAGTTAACATCACTTCCCTTTTTTACCACATTGGAGGGTCCTTCCCAAGCTGCTTGCAGCTTGTGTCTGACAGGAATGAGAACCATTACCTGCTGCCCTACAGCTTACTCTCTAGCTCAAGCATTCCTGTCATACCACACCTTGTTGCTGGGCTTCTGCCAGGTTCTCCTGGACTAAGCCCATGAGTTCCCTGAACCTTGTCCTGAGGTTTAAGACGTATGCCACAACAGACTCCTTGTGAGACTCACACTCACCTTCCCACTCATCTTGAATTAAATCTAGAGATCCCCTCACCCTATGCCCATATAGCAACTTAGTGTGAAAAACCTGTGGATTCCTGGGGAACCGCTCTGTAAGCAAACAACAGATGGAGCAAATATTTGTCCCACTTCCTCTTAAACTGATCTGCAAATGCCTGTAGCATGGACTTGATTGTGGAGTTTAACCTCTCAACAAGACCATTAGTCTGGGGATGTTAGGGGGTGGTCTTCATCTTCTTAGTTTCATAGTTTCATAGTTTAGTACTAGGCTATCTGCCCTGGGGCATTTGTAAGCCTAGCCATAGTGATGTGGCTTTCGCCACCCCATGAACTGGTACAAACATGTAAAGAATAGATTTAGACTACTGTGCCTCTGTCTAGTAGTGACACAGTGAAGGTCCCCTTATATCATAGAATTAGTTTACTGTGCCCCTGTCTAGTAGTGACACAGAAGTAACCCCTGGGGTAAATTTACGATCTCCCATCCACTCATCAAGATTTCTCTTGAAGAGAGTCAGTGAGGGGCTCTGCCTAACATGAACTGGGATTCTGTTCCAGAGCATGGGAAGCCTCTGGGTTATGAATCTATCCCTCCAGCATATCCTATTCATACTTGTGCCAAGGTTTAAGTCTTTAGCTCTTGTGGTTCTGATGGATTTGGATTTTTTGAGGTGGAGCATGTCCATCAGTTCCTGATTGGACATGGCCTTGTACGTCAGGCACAGATCACCTCTGAGCAGGCGGTATGCTACTGAATAGAGCTGGAGTTTCTTTAGTCTGGCAAAATAAGACATATGTTGGAGACCCTTGATCCTCTTGGTGAGGTACTTTTGTGGTCTCTCCAGCTGCTGCAAGTGCCGGGTGAGGTACATACCAAATGGGGCATTGTACTCAATCATGGGTCTGATGAGGGAGGAGTATAGGGGTACAATGACCTCCTTGGATCTGGATGTGAATCCATTCATGATAAGGTGTGCAAGGTAGAATGTCTTTCTAACCACTTTGGCAACATGGGTGTCAAATGAGAGGTCGCTGTCGACTTGGGTCCCTAGGTCTCTGATTACTTTTTCCGTACTCAGTGGGTTACTGTCTATGTGATAATTTGTGGGAACTTTGTTTTTCCCAAAGGGGATGACTATACATGTTTTGGCATTTAGTTTAAGGCCATGACTCCGGCACCAGTTGTCCGTTTCTGTGAGGCCTTTTTGTAGGATGTATGTGTCAGCAGGTGTATCGACTATGGCACCTAGTTTGCAGTCATCTGCGAACTTTGTCAGCCACAACCCTCCCACGTTTGCTTTAACATCTGAGAAATAAATGCCGAACAAGAGGGGTCCCGGGACAGATCCCTGTGGGACACCACTTGTGACTGGCTTTGAGTCGGACATGGCTCCAGCGATTTTGACTTTATGGGTTCTGTCCTTTAGCCAGTTTGCAACCCATCTAGTGACATAAGGGTTTACATTTAAGCTGTTGAGCTTATCTATGATGCCTGAGTGGGGTATTGTGTCGAAGGCCTTAGCCAAGTCCAGGTAGGCTGTATGAACTGCTTTGCCCTCATCAATGGCTCTAGTGACTGTTTCAAAAAAGTCAGCCAGGTTCAAAAGGCAGGATCTGCCCTTTACAAAGCCGAACTGGGTGGGATCAAGTGTCTGTAGGTCCCCAATGTCTCTGTTTATGAGTTCCATAATGATTCTTTCCATAGCTTTGCAGACCAGGCTGGTTAAGCTTATGGGGCGGTAGTTTCACCCCACAGGACTTCCACAGACAAGCCAGCAGATCTGATATGAAATTGGCACCACTGTCCGTCAGTATTTCCTTTGGGAAACCTACCCTCCTGAAAATCTTTAACAACACATTTGCCACCTTCAGTGTCTCAATGGAGGACAAAGCCACTGCCTCAGGATATTTTGTGTAGCATAATCCGCTACCACTAGGATATACTTTTTCCCTGTGGAACTTGGGGTACTCAGAGGACCCACAATATCCATAGCTATCCCCTGAAATGGCTGCTCAATCACAGGCAAAGGCATCAAAGGAGCTCTCACCTTGCTTCCTGCCTTGCCTACCTTTTGGCACTGCTCACAGTTCCTGCAGTACCCTGTTACATCCCTGGAAATTCCAAGCCAATAGAAGTTCTGCATAATACGCCTCTTTGTACGTTGTATGCCCATATGACCTGCAAAGGGAATATCATGGTCTATGGCTAGAAGTGCCAGATGGTAGGCTCTAGGCACTACCAACTGCTTTACTCTGTCACCTTCTAGCCCTCCCTCAGGGGTCCACTCTCTGTACAGTAACCCTTTATCCCAGTATACAGATTCCCCCTTTCCTTGAGAATCGGGTGCCTCCCTTGCTACCTGCCTCAGGCCTTGCAGTGTGGGGTCTGAGAGCTGAGCCTGTCTCAACTCTCTCCTTCTAACCCTTCCCAGCTCCCCTTCCACAGAAAGTCTGGAATCCTCTCACAGTGGTGCCTCACTGTCAGCCTGGGTACTACTACTCACCTCTACCTTTGCAGTCACTCTTTCCAAGGGACCATCAGTACCCCCAAGCAGCTGTGGCTCACCTTCAGTCTCACTGCTACAGTGAAGTAACCACTTCACCAGTCCTGGCTGCAAATATGTAGTCTGTCTGGGTCTACCCAGGCTACCAGACTTACCTGCTTGTCTCCAAGCCTGACTGCGTGTAACTGCACAAACACATGGTACTGCCTTATCCAAATCATCCAAATCCTTCCCTATCAGGACATCTGCAGATAGTAGTTTGGTACCCTTGTTGTGTCAAGACAACATACTACTGGTATTTTGTCTTTCCCACTTACTTGGCTCCCTCACCTTTTGTTCCCCACCTTGCCTCTGTGGACACCTGTATGCCACATGACGCACTTGTTGCATCCAAAACTTTTAACCATAGTTCCTGGACGTGTACCTGGACTAGTGGCTTCCCCTGCTACTGGCAGATTCTGTTGGGGAAGTCTGTGCTGCCCACCATGGGTTCCTTTAGACCCATGAGCAGTACGGGGGACCCCTTTTCTTTGCAGGGCTGCCCTGCTTACCAGGTATAGTTTTCCCTTCTTCCCCAACTCATCTGAAGTAGCACATTGTCTGTCAGCTAACCAGCTCCTCATGTCCTCAGGCAAAGTGCTAAGGGCTTGTTCCCTCAGCAAAAGGTCTGCCAGCCCTTACAAAGTGGTGACCTGACATCCACTCTCCCACCTATGGAAATAAGTGCTCAGTTCCGCAACATATTCACACACACTTTCATCTGCCTTGTGTCAATGCTTACAAAACATTTTCCTATATGTTTCAGGTGTCAACTGAAACAATTCTAACAACTGATTTTTAACAGCAGTGTAATCAAAACATGCAACATCAGACTTTTTTGACAAAACAGTTAAAGCTTTACCATAGAGTAAGGGGGTCAGGAACTGTACCCAGAGCCTTTGGTCAGCACCATACTGTTTGCATACCCTCTCAAACACATGAATGAAACTATCAAAATTATCCCCCTCTTTAAACTGCAGAAGAAATTTACTGAACTTTTGTGCTTATGGGGTCCAGTTACTCCCTTCCCCATTACCTCCATGACTCTGGTGAAGAGTCAGCATTTCCCTCTCATGCTTCCTCTGCCGCTCCTTTTCCTCAGCTTCCAGGTGTAGCAGTTTCTCATTCTCCTCAGCCTGCAGACTCCTCAGTCTCTCAGCTGCTTCTATTTCCAAATGGCTGGCCTCCAACTCAAGTCTCTTTTGCTCCAGATGGATTTTTAAGTCCTCTGCAGAAAAGTTGAGCTGTCCATTCTTCGAGAGTATTATATCTCTGCTGTCAGTCTGATTGTCCTCCTGGTTGCTGTTTTCTGATGCAGCTGTAACCAAGGCTGTAATCAGGTCTGCCTTAGTCAGGTTTCCATGCACCAGTCCTCTGGCCTGGCACATCTCCGCCAGCTGGTTCCTTGTCAGCTTTCCATACTCCTTTGCTGACATGCTGCCTGCTCACCCTGACTAACTAAACAAAAGAAAAAAAAACATTTGTCACTGCATGGCTGATTTAGAGTACAAAACACCTTCAGAGCTCACTGTACACAAGCTACAGGAATTCACTCTACCCACACCACTACAAGCCAGTTTACTATTTGCCAACCAATTAATATGTGGTGTGGACATCCCACCACTGCCAAACAATTAATATGTGATGCCCATGCCCTGGCCCAGCAATCGAGGAGCCTCAATCCTCACCACTAACACTAGTGAGGGCATCTCATATAGGAGGAAAGGATAACAAATACACACAGTAAAGTGCAATTTCCCTTAAGAGCACACAGAGATCACAGTCAATCCAGGGCTAGTCGCTCCCTTGCTGTGCAGGTCCCCAATAAGACTCCCCACTGGCACAGCTATACGGTCCAGATCTCATCCTAGTGGGCAAGATATAACCTCCAGCACCCTCTCTGTCCAACCAGTGCTTCGTGTCCCTGTCCAAGTAGTTCACACACACACACACTCACACACACACACACACACACACACACAAACACATACTTTGAGAAGAGTTTATACCACCACACAGACAATCCTGGGAAAGGCTGGCACAGGTTCTCCAGCTGTGCCCCTTTTTCTCAGACTATACGGTAGTACCAGCTGTCACCACCCACTAATATTTGTCAGCTACTCAAAGGCCCTTAAAAGGGTGTCCAATTATTACTGTGCAATATTATTATCCAATTGGTACTGTAGCCCAGGGCTAAAGCTATTGGAGTGGCTTTGTACAACTTTACCAAAGGGATGCAAGTACTCTAAAGAACTTAAATTATCTCTACATAAGCAGCCACAAGTGAAAATGTTTAAAAATATTTAATAATAAATAGTGAAAACATAAGACAATACTTTTACTACACAGTGCTAGTCAAGAGTTCAGAGATCACAGAGAAATACTTAAAATAATTCAGTAGTACAGTTCTAACATCACATAAATACACTTAGTCTAATCTTTCTAGTTTCTAGCTATTTCTAAGAGAAAACACAAGTCTAAGATAAACTTACATATAGAGCAAGACAGTGCTGGTGAGTTGGATGGTCAAGACAAAAATGTTTAATGCTCTCTGATTCTCTCTGTTTTAAAAATCACATTCCTGGTTCACATTACATCATTCTTCACACTTCCCTGGGTTCCCAGGCTAACAGAAACTACATTTACATTATTCACCTCTGGGCAGAAACCAAAGCAGTAAAGGACATTTATGCATGCAAATTTTGGCCATTAACTATGGCCTTAAAACAATAGGCAGGATGCCTCACTCTAGACTTACTGGCTCCGAGTTTTAACATCAAAGAGTCACACCATACTTTACTTGGTCAGTAGATTGCACAGTTATTACATTTTTTTTCAGTTTCACATGTAACACTATTTTTACCATTTAAGACAACAAGCCTGTGGGTTACATTAGTATTTACAGAGGACAGAATTATCTCCCAAATTCTATCTGGGTAGGCTGGCAGCCTTCATCTATCTTCACCCAATCTTCACAGGGGGTATCGCAGAGATTGCTACTTTCAACATGTTACTTGGTACTTTTATAAAGCTGAATATAAATTATAATTAGAACTGCAGTGCAAGGAGAAGTGGGTTGAGTTGAGTTCTGCTTGTATTTCTTATACTTTGACTGGCATTCCAGTAATGTATTTAAAAAGTCATTTATTTTTTCATACCTCACAGCCTTTTTGTTTCCATCTAGATATTAAATAAACTGTCATGCAGCCAATGCATTGAAATATTTTTTTCTTCTACACTTCATTTTGTCTTGATTGGACTCTCATAAGGATGGTTTGCCACCCAGGGCAGCATATTTAATTAAAGTTCCAGTTTTTGTGTTTTTGAGCATAGCTCCTCCCCTTTCTAGTTGGCCTCACTCCTTCCCATTGGCCCCACCCATTCAGCTGTGTCCTGCAGCCCCCCTTTGATTTGAAGTCACCAGCCACCGCTGCATTTCAGTAAAGAAAGGTTTACAAGAAATTTAAGATATGTAATGAAGTTGTAAAATTTGGCAGGAAGGGAGAGTTTAGTATTGTATATGTTTGTAAAGAGTTCTAGAGCTATATTGAAGTAAGTTATAAAATAATGTAGGCAGGGATGGAAAATATTTGTGTTATATTGGAGGATAGTGTTAATAGCATAAGACAAAGAGCATGGTATGAGATTGTTTCTGTTTATGCTTCCTGTTCCAAACTGGTGTTATCTAGAAGGTTTATAACTTAGGTGTACAGCAGATGCTGTGAGGGGTACAGTGGTGGATAGGGCCAGTTAGAAAAAGAGAAGGATGAAAAGCGTTGTTTGGTAGAGGTGAAAAGAGATGCATTAATTCAAATACAGGAGTGAAAGTTGCTGGTGTATAACAATTCAAGTAGAGGAGTGCAAAAAGTTTGTTATAAACAAAAAATGTTTGTGCTTTCACTAGAGGTTTCAATCTGGTGTTGAACATGAGCATGACCAGGATTGGTTGAGGTATTGTGCAAGATGGATTTTTAGCTTGGAAGTTTGTTGATCATTTTTACTTGTGTAGGAATGGTGTTCCACAGCTTGGAGATATAACACAGGAGTTTAGTGAGTCATCTGAAGAATTACTCCCTGATAACCACAAGGACCAAAAAAACAGATTTTTAATCCACACTTTTGTAACCAAACTTCTTCAGAATAAAATGTACATTCTTTAAATCACATTTAAAAAGGCATTTCAAAACTGTTTTTTAAATGTGATGCAGAGAATGTACATTTTATTATGAAGAAGTTTGGTTATGAAAGCGTGGATTAAAAGTTTTTATTACGGTAACATCGTGTGGATTTCACTCTGTTCTTCTGCATCCTCCAGTCTGTTTTTTTTTGGTTCATCTGAAGAATTATTTGCCTTTTCAGGTTATTCTGGTACATCCTTGCTATTGCAAATGAAGTTCCAGCCCCCACCTATAAGTAATATTCCCTGCTAAAGCTGAGTATTTCTCCCAAAAATTTTCTTAAGTTCCATAATAGCAGTTTTTGGTGGAATATAAATACATGACATTGTAATCTTCTTCCCTTGCCAGTAGCCCATTACTACCTCAAATCTACCATTATCATAGATATTATATTTCCCATTTTCTTTCATTATTGGAGCCCCTCTAGCAATCAGTATTATTGCTCCCCTATTCCTTTGTCCCTGAAATTCTTTTGAATATCCATCCTGAAATTCTTTGTCAGATTCATACGCTCATTTCTTTCCAACTCTGTCTCCTGTAGCATTGATATTTGCTCTCTACGTTTCTTAATATACTTCAGTACTTTTTCCTTTTTTTTACCTGTAAGACCTTTTAAATTCCAAGAAAATATGGATGATGTAGCCATTATGTTAAAAAAAGCTATTGTTCCCACCTGGTTGTACATGAGAGTTTTTTAATGTTTCCAACTTTTGTCTTGCATGGATGCACTAATGTTTGGCCTTTCTAATCTCTTATACAATTGTTTCTTGTCATCTCCATTTGGACCTGACATTTTCTTTTGATGAAAATCTTCAAACAAAAATCTGATAACATTTTCAGATTCTGCAGATTCATGAAACAGTCTTTGTCAGTTTCACTCAAAATAGTGTGTAAAACTGCCTTCAGCTGCAGACTTTTTGACTCCCATTGAAAGCATTTGTTAATTGGGTAAAAAAACAGCTAATGTCTTTGATGGTGCAGGAAGACTTGCACTTTTCATGGCTTTCATCCTTTGTCTTATTTTTCAGCCCTATTGGTTACAAAAACACGTGTTTATAGCTTAAGCCATGGACAATATTCTAGACATCCACCCTTGTAATAAGGTTAATTATTTAAATTTTACATAGAATGTTATCAGTGCACTTTTGCACCCCACCTCCAGCCCAACATCCAAAGATCACAGCATATTAACTTGTAATTGCATTTGTCCAGCCTTCCTTTTATTGTTATACTCTAAAGCCTGTATTTCTTACAACTAAAAAGTGCTTGCTTACTTTACTATTTTATGCATAAAACAGTCACTGAAAACTCCCTTCACATTTAAAATACCCATGTCCAGACCCTATACAAAACTGATTTACTATATCATTTGCAATTTATATCATACAATGTTTTATACAAATACTAATAAGAAGAAAAAATGTTTGTTACATTTATTTTTTCCCTTTTATAGTCCACCCACAAGCTTAACAAAGTCAACAAAAGTCCAGTTATTCAGCCACTTTTCTTGCAAAGCCATATCTCACAATTGTGATTGATGCTTTATAGTCTCCCATTCATCCACTAATTTTAGTGTTTCTGGTCTTCTTCCTGTTCATCTCCATTTCTCAATCCTAGACCTTGATTTAAGTTCAAGATAATCTAGATCCTTCAGTCAACTCTTATGCTTTATTTCTGTCTCTCACAAGCATTTTCCTTTGGAAACTGGAAAATGTTTCACTAGCAAAATGTATTTATTCTCAGAATAAGAAGCTGAGCCTGATCTGTATCCAAAAATGTATTTGATCCTCTAGGAAAAAACTATTCTGAATACAGATGGATGCAGCAGCTTAAATCTTGCACCTGCCTGTCATCATTTCCTGATTGCTTTTATCCTTCATCATATGCAGTGAATGATCATTTTCCACAAATCCTCTGCTGTATTTAACTTTTAATACTTTTCCCTTCTGCCACAGTTTTCCCAGGATCAACTATTTTTCTGGTATGTTTGCATGTTTACTAATTGGAGCATACAATTTTTGTACCTTTTCAGTTAACAAATCCTGCTGTAGAATACCAGTCCAGTTGCTTATTTGTGTTTTCATAAAATTAATATTGTCTGTTCCTTCCAGTTTCTCTGATACAGCACAGAGGTTCATTTTTTTCTGCACACTGTCTTATAAGTGTACTATTTTTTAAACAACCCTTCTTGAGAAGCATTATACTCAGACAGCTTTTTCTTCATTTCAGCCACTGATTTTTGCAGTTTTATAATTTCATTTCTATAGCTAGTCAAAGCTTTTTATTTTTTCAGCCTTTTATTATTTGATTTGAGATGTTCTTTTATTGTTCCATTTATATTAATCACTTATAAGTACATTTGATTTTTTCTTGTAAAATACTGTAAGCAAACTCATGCACCAAAGCCGAAGCTTAAACAGCATTATGACGAATAGCTGCAGGATTCTTCAAGCCAAGGTTTTCTCTTCACTTTTCTGGTTGATTTTCATTGAAGTTCTCTAAATTTCTTCTTTGCTGGCATCAGTCAGGGTACTTACTAGCCCAGAACCGAATTTTTCCCAAGCTAACAATGTCACTGGCTCTTATTTCTCAGTTTCTGTTTTTACACTGGGAGAGCTGAAATTAAGCTGTGGATAATTGTGCAGCCATCTTGGAAGTCTCATGATGATGATTTTCAAACATCCAAAAAAAATTAAACGGAAATGGAGAACACAACTGTTGTCTGGGAGTTGAGCCTGGGACCCACTCACCCCGCATTCCTTGTGGTTTCCAATACCACTGGACAAACAAGGAGTCTCCGAACAGTTAGGTACCTAGTCTCCCACAAGAGCAATTTTCTACTTTCAGCATGGAAGCCTCCATGATAGTACCAGATTCTACTTTCAGCATGGTAGCCTCCATGATAGATTCTTACCACAGTAACTGTACACACTTTGGATTTTCAGTCACTTTCTGATCTTGTTCAGCTTTCTGTCTCCAGTCCAGGTGGACCAAGATCTGTCCAATCTCCATCTCTTCCTGTGTTGAGAGAACTTTGTCCAGATGTGCAGGAAACTGATATTGCTGTAACTATGGCTGAATATTTTGTTGACCCTGTCCAGTTGTCTACCCTGTGTCCTAGGTGCAACTATTTGATTAAACAGAGACACTAGAAAGTGTATTACTAAGTCTTGAAAATATTTTGTACACCTTAATTGTCATATGACTGATCCTGCTTACTGAGGAATTTCTTATTTTTTTCTCCAACCTTTTATTTGATTTCAAATGTATTCCTTCCATGTCTCATTTATTTTAATCACCTCTGAGTTCATTTGATTTGTTTCTTCAAAGTTACTGGAAGCCTTTTGTCCTATATTAGAGGAGGGCCTTATAAGTTGACTAATACATGCATTCTGTGGGGTGCGTACTTCAGTGCTTGGTCTGTTGTCACTGATCAATCTAAACAAATCTAATGAACAAATGTATTATTGTGTTCTGCATTTGATACAGTCTTTAATTAGGCTTTGATATTAAAGTTAGTGTTTTTCTGATGCCTGAATTGTCTGCATAGTTTGCCTGACAGGAGCCATTTTCCCTCATTTGTACCCTGTTTTCCATCTTTTTCCTTTGTTTAGACTTTATAGATTCATATATAGGTACTAGGCTATTGGCCCTAGGGCCTATATAAGCCTAGCCAAACGGTACCCTAGCTTTTGCCACCCAAGAAAATTATTTTCCTGTGCCCCTGTCAAGCAGAGCCACAGAAGTGATCCCGGGTGTATTTCCTATCTCCCATCCAATCATCAAGATTTTTCTTGAAGAGTGCTAATGAGGAGCTTTGTTTGATATAGATAGGTAGTTTGTTGGGAAGTCTCTGGGGCAAGAATTTATTCCTCCAGCATGTTCTGTTTATTGTGGTGACAAGGTTTAGGTCCTTAGAGTGTGTAGCTCGGAGGGATTGGGATTTCTTTATGTGGAGCATGTCCAACAGCTCTGGGTTTGACATAGCTTTGTATGTTGGGCAGAGATCGCCTCTGAGTAGGCGATATACGACAGAGTAAAGCTGGAGTTTTTTGAAACCGTCTGCATAGGGCATCTGTTTGAGGCCGGTAATCCTCTTTGTGAGGTATTTCTGTGGCCTTTCCAGTTGTTGTAGATGTCTTGTGAGGTACATACCAAAAGGGGCATTGTACTCTGTAATGGGTCTAATGAGTGATGAGTAGAGGGGAACAGTGACCTCTTTTTTCCTGGATGAGAAACCTTTTGTGGTGAGGTGTGCCACGTAGAAGGATTTCCTGACTAGTATGGCAATGTGATTATCAAAGTAGAGACTACTGTCCACCTGTGTCCCAAGGTCTCTTTTCACACAGTTGGTGTTAAGTAGACTACTGCCTATGTGGTAGTTCATGGGTACAGAGTTTTTACCAAAAGGGATGACAGTGCACTTTTTGGCATTGAGCTTGAGGCCATGGTTTTGGCACCAGGCATCTGTCTCAGTGAGGCCATTTTGTAGGATGTCCACATCATTAGGAGTTTTGATTATGGCTCCTATTTTGCAGTCATCTGCTAACTTTGTTAGCCAAAGACCTTCTGTGTTAGCCTGTACTTCAGAGAAGTAGATACCAAACAGGAGAGGACCTAGGACTGAACCCTTTGGTACTCCACTTGTCACTGGTCTTAAGTTGGATTTAGAGTCTGCTACTTTCACAGTGTGGGTTCTGTCAGTGAGCCAGTTGGCAACCCATCTTATGACATAGGGATTTATACCTAGTTTAGTAAGTTTATCTATAATTCCAGAGTGGGGGGTGGTGTTGAAAGCCTTGGCGATATCTAGATAGGCTGTGTGAACCATCTTACCCTCATCTAAGGCTTTGGTGACCATTTCAAAGAAGTCTATCAGGTTTAGGAGATAAGATCTGCCTTTTACAAAGCCAAACTGAGTAGGGTCCAGAGTTTGGAGATTATCAATGTCATTGTTTATAAGTTCCATGATGATACCTTCCATAGCCTTGCAGACCAGGCTCGTCAGGCTAATGGAGCAGTAGTTGCCGGGGTCCGTGGTGGCTCCGCCTTTGTGGAATGGGATAACTGTTGCTGTGTGCCATTCAGTGGGCACAAAGCCTGAGGTGATGCTATGCTTGAACATGGTACTTAGGTGGGGTGACAGTTTGTTCTGTAGTTCATGTAGAATGCACAAAATCCACGGCTGGAAAAGCAAACAAGAACCATCGTTTCTTTCTTTTGTTTAATGGTTTATTGAATTCTCCAAGAGTACACAAAGAAATGAATCAAGCGCTTTCGCCCGGGCACTCCCAGGCTTTATCAAGATACTACACTGAACAGCTCTTTGCTTTTTATACATACAGCTTAATTGATTAATTGCTTGATTAAAAACAATATTTATTAAGAACATTTTAAAATGTGTGTATGCTTAAAGCTATCTCCTTTCTTAAAATAACTCGTAGATAAAAAGTAAAAAGTACGGCGTGATATACAATTGCATATGTTAAATGCATGTATTAATGTTCGTGTAGATTTACTTTATTCACAAAAGGTTTACACTTTGTACCTAATTCCTCCATGAACGTTACTAAAACCGTTATAGATTTAAAATTATTCATGCGACAACTCAATCTGAGTATCCATTTTGGTGCTGCACAAAACAAACAACAGGGACTTCAGAGAAAGAGTACATTTAACCCCCCTCTACACCCTTCTTTGAAAATATACGAAGATCTAGTGGAGAATGAATTTAGAGATCTTAACAAGCAAAGCAAACATAATGAACTTAGGAATTTTCCAGAAGAACTTAATAAACTACTGACATTTTTATAAAAAGAAAACATAAGGGTGATGAAAACTGACAAAGGGGGTGGGGTGGTACTCATGTACCAACAAGTATATGAAGCCTACATTTACAACCTGTTACACGACACAGAACAATACACCCAGGTGTCAGTAAATGAAAGAAATATTGCCTATGCCAAAATTAAATACAGTCTAGAGGACCATGTCCTACAAGGGGCAATAAATGAACAATTGTTTAATTACCTTTCAGTACAAAAACCATTGACGCCTATCATTTTTGGCATACCTAAAGTTCACAAGGGATTGCAACCCTTAAAATTTAGACCCATTGTAGCAGGCGCAAAAGGCATAACAGAGCCATTGGGTAAATATATTGACATTTTGACCAAAAATTGCATTACATCAATAAAATGTTTGTGTAAAGACTCATGGGAATTTTTAAATGGAATAAAAAAGGAATTTTTTTTCTGAGACACAATTTATGATTACTATTGATATCATTGACTTATTTCCCAGCATTCCGCACACAACAGGGCTTAAATGGTTTAGTAATATGCTTTCAAACCTCACAACCTTCAGTGGCAACACCATAGATTTGTTAGTAGAATTCATGGACATCATTTTGAATAATAATTTTATAATTTTCAATGGAGAGTTATACAAACAAAACAAGGGTGTTGCCATGGGAACACCTTGTGCTTCGGCATACGCGAACTTGGTGTTACATTTTTGGGAATTGGAATATATATTTCCATCAAATTGGGCTAAATACATTGTCCACTATAAAAGATTTTTGGACGACATCTGCATTTTATGGAAAGGTAGCCATGATGAATTTAAGTGTTTTATGGACCATATAAATTCTTCTACCAACTTCTTAAAATTTACATATGAAATCAATCCTGACTATTTACACTATTTAGATATCAACTTAGTGAAAAACATTGAATCAAAAAGTTTTGAATCTAGTATTCACAAAAGTACATATTCAAATATGTTTCTACACTTTGATCGCGGTCACCCCTTCTTCCAAAAAAAGAGTATCATAAAAGGCCAATTGATTAGAGCCACGAGAATTTGTAATACTGACATTTTGTTTCAAGCTGAGGTAGAATATTTAAAAATATTATTTCTTGAAAAAAATTACCCTATTAATTTGTTTAACACATTGGTAAATTAAATTTTGATGAAAAGACCAATATTCACCAATACTTGGTAAAGAACTATCAAACATCACAGGCAATAAAAAAACTATAGAGAACAAAGACCACAAAAATCAGGCCTTTTCATATACCTTCAACAGTAATAGCGTAGACATAGAGGCCATTATCACCAAATACTGGCCTATTTTGTCTAACAATACAGAAATTAATAAATTAATCCCAACGTTGCCATATTTCATTAGGAAGAGAAACAGCAATCTCAAAGACCTGTTTGAAGGAGAAATGGCAAACAATACAAATAATAAACAATTAATGAGAGGCACCTACAAATGTAATGCTTGCAAGCAATGCCCCTATATGCTTAATGACACAGGATTATATTTAAAATCTAGGAAAATTGGTCTGTACTCCACAGGCCATTATAATTGTAATACGAAAGGCCTAGTATACCTAGGAATATACCAACATTGCCTATGTTTTTATGTGGGAAAAACAGAAAGAACTTTGAAGAGGAGGGTATATGAACATCTTTACGAAATCAAAATCAAGAAAGAAACAAACGCATTCTACAAACATTCACTAACATGTAAAGAAATGGCTTTGAAATTTTTAGTACTAGAACAAGTTAAAAGTGACATTAGAGGGGGTGACTGGGAAACATCCCTAGAATATAGGGAACTAGTATGGCAAATTAAATTGCACTCATCAAAAACACCAGGGTTGAATGTACATTTGAGTATTAGCAGTGTTCTTAAGCAGAGAAGAGCCAAATTATAATAAACAAACATACAACAAACAACAAACAAGAAAACAATAAACAAATCCAACACAAAAAATCAATTTTTAAATCGAGTTTTAAAACTATATTTTTTTACACATGAGTTTTTAAGTTCTTTATAATTCCATTTGTAATAAGTAAATAGCATGTCTGAAGACAAAACAAATTCCAATTACAAAAAGCAACATGTTTTTAAATTTATATTAATTTTACACTTATAGTTGCAACACCACATATTTTACACTAACATTAGTCATCATTCAGTTAGGTGGTGATTTCCAAGGCAATATTTTTAACAGTACTACACTGGTTTTACTCAACGATTTAATTATGAAATATTGACACTACAATTAAGTATTTATTTATTTATTAATGGATTCATACATTTAGGACAAGAAGGTTTCATATGTCATTGATGAGTTAACCAGGAGGTATTTTTACATGATAGCAAAATATTTATGCATTTATTTATTCATTTATTTATGTATATATATAGAAGGATACATTAGAGAAGGGAATGTTTACATATGTTTCATTATTTCAACAATAAGAATGTAACTTTGGTTATTAATACAAATCTTTAAACACAAATCTGTAAAATACAAGTGTTTAAAACACATGTCAAGATTGTGTAACTGCAGAATAGTTTCATTTCCATAACAAAGTCAACAACGAAATGTTCACTTTCAAACTAGTTCTTGCACAGTACCATAAAATATCTATTTTAAAGTTTATTTATTACAAAAGTATAAGAAATTTATCAACTAATCAAGTTATGAAGTCCTTTATAATCTACACGAACATTAATACATGCATTTAACATACGCAATTGTATATCACGCCGTACTTTTTACTTTTTATCTACGAGTTATTTTAAGAAAGGAGATAGCTTTAAGCATACACACATTTTAAAATGTTCTTAATAAATATTGTTTTTAATCAAGCAATTAATCAATTAAGCTGTATGTATAAAAAGCAAAGAGCTGTTCATTGTAGTATCTTGATAAAGCCTGGGAGTGCCCGGGCGAAAGCGCTTGATTCATTTCTTTGTGTACTCTTGGAGAATTCAATAAACCATTAAACAAAAGAAAGAAACGTTGGTTCTTATTTGCTTTTCCAGCCGTGGATTTTGTGGTTACCAAAGAGGTTCGTCCTGCAGTTGTTTTCATGTAGAATGCAGCCTGGGATGTTGTCAGGTCCAATGGATGCTGTGTTCTTGGCTTTGGAGAGTGTGTTTTTTACCTGTGCAGCTGTGATTACAGGAACTTTGCATTCTTCCGGTATAGAGATGGGCCCTTTAGGGGATGATTGAGGGGTAAAGTTTACACTAAACCTATCTGCCAGGATGTTGGCAGTATCAGTTGGCTCTGTATATTTAGTGCCATTCTGCTGTAACTCAGAGCAGATCTGAGTGTTGCCATTGAGATTCTTGACATAGATATAGAATGCTTTATGGTTGTCTTTAGAATCAGTGGCGATTTTGTTTTCGTAAATAGTTTTGGAGGATTTTATGAGGGATTTCGGCTTCTTACTGAGGCTGACCACGGAGTTCCTCCAATCATGGGATTTTAATCTTTTTTACAACAGTTTTTTTCTTCTGTTGTAGAGTTTGTTTATAGCAGGGGACTACCAGATTGGCTTCCTTTTTTTGGAGAATAGCATCTTGGTTCTGTTCGGGATTGCACGATCCATGCACTCGTGTAAGTGCTTTGTAAAGTATTCAGCAGTCATACCTCTATTGTCCGTTAGAAGTTTGCCACTTCTGTCTTAAGAAGCGTGAAGTTGGCTTTGGAGAAATTTTTTACAGTGGTTTCCGTAATGGGGGTGGGAACTGGATGTCTAGGGTGATTTGCTTGTGGTCGGATCTGACCAACGAGGGATTGACCTCTGGTGTGGAACACCGGTTGCCCATGTTGGTAATGACCAGGTCTAGGATATTGCTGCACCTGGTGGGGATGTGGATAAGTTGATCCAAGGCATTGGAATTTATGAATTCCAGAAAAAGTTGAGCACAAGAGTTGGTACACCAGTAGTTTTCCCAGTTAATGGTGATTTATGGGATTAGATGCTGCAAATGCTGTGAGATTAAAGGAAATGAGCTGCGGGTTCTCATTGTGGAAGGGACAGAAGCTCCTCTGGTTATTAAAGTTGTGATTTTTTTTTCTCTACCCTACATACATTTGACTACAGTGAACTCTGAGAGAGGAGAGGAGATTGTGCATGCTTCGTCCAGAAATACACCAGAACCATTTCAGCCCCTTCAGGGACTGATTGATATCTGCTAGTATTCTTTGTCTATATTTTTCTAAACAGGTCAGCCTGAGTTTATCACTCAGTGATGTATGTACTGTCTCTCTTTTGGTATGTGGAGCTTTTCTCTCCAGACGTCTGCTGAAAATGGACATGTATCCAGTCGGACTATCCTGGTTAACAAATGTAAAATAAAATAAATGTATATCAGAACAGTGAGTTGAACACTGTTTATTGGATGTTGGTACCTATAAAACCTTTGGACAGCAAGAAAAGGAGAGGAGGAGTCGTCCTGTTTCCTAAGATGAGAATGAATTTTCTTTTTTAACTCGAGTTTTTTTCCTTAATTTATTATCTTTGATCATGAGGACTCTGCTTAGTCCTTCTCTGTATTAGTTTGTAATGATACCATAAACATCATAGGAGAAGATTGCATTTCTTCTTTCTTTTATATTTTTCACCAAAGAGACTTGGAAGTCACAGACCTAGTGAAGAGGATCTCCCCTATACTGGGAGCATTTCATGGCATATGGAGTTGAAGCATCTTAGTGGTCAGCCATCACCTCATAGATCAGACTTGCTGTACAAATCTAATAAGGAAAATCTTGGATTTAAAATCGGATCATGCTGTAGTTGCATTTTCTGAGGCTCCCAATACAGCCTTGGCATATACAGGTGATTTGTCTTTAGTAGGGAAGGAAGGTCATTAGACAGGTACAGTATGACATTTTTTTTTTTTGTTTGTTTTTTAACCTGTACTGTTTTGACAATAACAGTTGAGCACATTTATTTTTTGTTATCCTGTAAGATTCTTTTTTCATACAGCATAGGAAAATGTAAAACAAAAAAAAAAATCCAGTTACCAGAGGCTCCCGTTGAAACAACACTGAATTATGAACAACCAAAACTGAGTAATTTTGAAATTATGAACAAGTCTTTATATATCACTACCACTATCTGGACCTTTGCATGCACACCATTTATGGACATTCACAATTTCATACTTCACGGTTTAGAATGGTTCCTATTTTAGGTACTTTCTGTTTAGTCCTCCTTCCTCTAATCTGTCTTTGAAAGAAAAGGTAAGTTTGGGGACAACAATTGAAGTAGTATCTAGCAGTTCATTCTTTGTGTAGAAACTATCCGTCCTCTCGCAGATATTTACAGAGTGGACCTGTTTAACAATTTCCTTCCTATGTTGAGTCTTTTGGCTTTTCCCGGTTAGGGGTCGCCACAGTGGAACTCCGGTCCGCTAATGATTGGTAGTTGATTTTTACGTGCCGAGTTACCAGCCCTGACACACAACCTTCAATTTCCTTCCTATAAAAGGCTTAAATCACTTTTTAAACCACCAAACTCAGACAAATCAAAGTAATAACATTCTAAATATTCTGTAATGTAATCTGTTTAACAGTTTTACATTGGTGCATCACTTGAAAGAATTAGTTTACTTAGGCCTTTAATGCAGTGCTGCAATGCTTTCTTCTTTCTTCAGGAATGAAGTACAATAAGCTGGATAAAAATTATTTTAATGTTCCAGTTATGGGTTTGCTTTATCGTGAAAAACAGACATGCAAGAATAAGGTTTACTTAATTTCTTTATTGCATCCATAGGATGAATTTTTAGGTTTTTATAGAAGTGTAGCAAAGGATACAATTATGTTTATGTTCAGTACATTTATTAGGCATGCATTTTAAAGCAGGCTTGGTTTCTTTATGTTGGTTAAAGCTTGCATTTTTTTATTTATATCAGATCCTAACAGACTATAATTAATAATAGGATTTGATAGAACTGGATGTTAATTTGGCTGTAGCTTTTATAGGTTATTTGAAAATAACAACACGGAAGGACTGTGGCTGACCAAGTTCGCAGATGACTGCAAACTGGGCGCCATAATCGACTCTCCAGCCGACACAAGCATCCTCCAAAAGGGCCTCATAGAAACAGACAACTGGTGCCAGAGCCATGGCCTCAAGCTAAATGCCAAAAAGTGTATAGTCATCCCCTTTGGCAAAAGCAAAGTGCCCACAAATTACCACATAGATGGTAATCCATTAAGTACAGAAGAAGTAATTAGGGACCTGGGGACCCAAGTTGATAGCAATCTCTCATTTGACAACCACGTGGCCAAAGTGGTTAGAAAAACATTTTATATAGCCCACCTAATCATGAAGGGATTCACATCTAGATCAAGGGAGGTCATCGTGCTTCTTTACTCATCCCTCATGAGGCCCATAATTGAGTACAATGCCCCGTTTGGGATGTACCTTACCAGACACCTGCAGCAACTGGAAAGACCCCAAAACTACCTCACCAAGAGGATCAAAGGGCTCAAACAGATGCCATATGCTGCCCGGTTAAAGAAACTCCAGTACTCAGTGGCATACCGCCTGTTCAGAGGCGATCTGTGCCTGACGTATAAAGCCATGTCTAACCCGGAATTAATGGACATGCTGCACCTCAGAAAATCCAAATCCCATCGAGCTACGCGCTCGAGAGACTTGAACCTCAGCACTGAAATAAATAGGACATGCTGGAGGGACAGATTCATAACCCAGAGGCTCCCTTCACTCTGGAATAAAATCCCAGTCCAGGTTAGGCAGAGTCCCTCACTGACTCTCTTCAAGAGGAATCTTGAGTGGATGGGAGATCGTAGGTTTACCCCGGGTATCACTTCTGTGTCACTGTTAGACAGAGGCACAGTATACTAACCTCGAAAAAGGGCATAGCAAAATAAATTTAAAATGGGTGGCGAAAGCCAAACACATTCTGGCTAGGCTTATAAATGCCCTAGGGCAGATAGCCTAGTATGAACCTATGAACAGGATATGTGCTTTTATTATAATTTTTAATTGTATGCTTGCATGTGGTGTTCTTCTGAACTTTATAGAACAGTGTGAGTGTGGCCTTTAAGTGTATGTATGGATGGTCAATTATGTATGTTTGTATTTATCTGACTCTAAGATAATTTCTTTATGAAGCTTGCCTGAGTTTATCATGTGATTGAGACCAAAGAACATTCTAGATCTTAGAATATTACATGTATTTATTACAGTTTGTTTACTGGGTAGGTGAGCTGACCTTTTTCAGTCATGACTCAGGAAATTATATCAAGTACAGCAAGCAGGCTGAATGCTGTTTAAAAGAAAACTAATGGAATAGGTTTTAACTAATAATCTTTTTCTTTTGTTCAGGTATTGTTTATATTTTGTAGAGCAAAGTAAACAGTAAATTACCACATATTTGTTTCATATATGGATGGCATAAATACCAACATAAGTTCTACTTAAATATTTTTTAAACAAACCTTTAACCTGAACAAGCAAGTTTTAAAAGAAAATAAGGGATATAAAACAACTAGTATAGAAATAATATAAAGTGCAAGAAGGAACACTAGAATGCTACCTAAAATACAGAAATGTATTGAACTACCTATTTGGAGTATCAAACATGCTGACAAAAAATATGATGTAGTGCAAATAAACAAGTACACAGCTGTTGACATATATATGTATAAGTTTACTATCATTAATATGAATATCTACTGTCTGTACAGCAATTGTGCGAAAGTCATATTATTCTATAAATAACATTTGCAGCATTAGAATGTCGAAACATTAAACAACGAATGCACTGGTACATTCACCTTTAAGAAATCGATGTAATAAACGCAATGATGTCACTTTGTCGTCCATTTGCAAACGGTATTCTGATTTCCATTTGTAAGTCAGGGACTGTTGTATAGTCACTTGTGAAAGTAATAGGGATTACATGAAATATAATTTGAAGATATTGCCATATTTGTGGTAAGAGTACTGCTGATTCCATGTACACTTTATTAGTTGTTAATGATACAGTGGCTGTAATGTTGCTTTTCTGTAGGTGTTGCAGTATGAAATAAGTCTGAATGAAAACACAGGTTGTTCGCCTGGTACAGTTGGTGCTTGTTACTAGACAATGTTATGTTAGAACGGGAAGAACATGTTAGTGGTTGCCAGATGTCAGTACTACCTCGAGAAGAGTACTGATATTCGTAATTACTGGTGCTGTAGTAGAAAGCTGAGGGATAAATGCAAGGGATGCTGTGTTACTAAAACCTTGGTTGATGGTGAAAAGCAGCTTAAGAGTAGTGAGCATTTTCATGGACCTAATGTTTTCATTTGTGAAGGACTTAAGGTATGTGCTGCGATTAAGAGGAGAGCAGAAACTACTTTAGAAGATCTGTGTAAAATCCTATCCGAGGTTTTAGTGGGTACATCTTCTGAAATAGTGAATTGTTTACCCAATTCAAATACATTAAAACAAACTGTTAGGACAGTGAGAAATAAAAACAGGAATGCAAATGTTAGACTCATTAAGTGATATCCATTCAGAAATGTTACCACTTAAAAGTGGGACTTTCATTGTAAATCGTAGTAGTTGAACCAGTTCCCCAAATGCAGTGCTGTTGACAACGCAGACCAATTAACAGATAATGTGTGCCTCTGATTTTGTAATTGTGGACGATACGTTTCCGATTAGTGCCAGTGAATGTAAGCAAGTATACACAGCACATTGTTGTTTACAGAGTGGAACAGAAGGTAAAATTGTCCCCATTGTGTAAGGTATACTTACCTCTAAAACGGAATGTAATTATGAGTACTTCTGGACCTGCATAATGCATTTGTGTTCACAGTTTTGCTATACTTTTAAACCAAAAATGGTGCTATGTGACTTCGAGAAGGGGGCAGTGAATAGTATTTCTAAAAATCTTCTTTTGAGTAAAGTAAAGGGATGTTGGTTCCACTCATGTCAAATTGTTGGGTGACAAATTCAGAAATTACACCTTGCTGGCCAGTTTGACACTGAAGTACAGTTTGCTTTACTATGTAAACAAATTCCGGCTCTAGCTTTTCTAATCCTAAAATACAATACAGATGTGTTATCTACTTTCACTGAAATAGAAGCAGACATGCCACAGATAGGCAAACCGTTGTACGACTGTTTCAAATACAACTATATTACAGGCAGACCTAGACGTTACCGAATTCGTAATGCAACTTCTGAGAGGAATCCACCTTTATATGGCATACAGTTTTGGAGCCAGTATGAGACTTGTCTGTTAGGATACCAATAGTATGGAGGGTTGGCACAGTCATTTGCTATGGAAAAAAAACTGCTGTATCTTAATGATATTTTGCATGCAGTACAGTTAGACTAGAATCACATAGAGGATTTAAAGCATAGAGCTCTAAGTTGCCTGCCCGCCTCCATCCTACATTTATGCACTTACTATCTAAAAGGGATCAATTCTCTGCAAGAGAGTTTGTGCAATTGATTGTTCAACACTACTCCTTTTGATATTAAAACACAGATAAGTAATCTTGTCATATATTTCTACTACTGCAACATCATCGTAGGATTGCAAAGAAATCTATCACTATGTCGGTATTTAGATAAAGTAGTCTTGCATATGTTTTTTCTACTTGGGAGCAACACTTATTTGGTGATATATGAAAAGCAGAACATTAGATACTTAAATGACACGGTTGATATTATTCATGTGATGTATGGGAAATGGTGAAATGAAATACACATATGGTGAACACTTCCTTTTGGATGCATTACATTTTCGACATTAACATCGAAAGGTCCTTTTCGGAAATTTGATTAATTATTCTGATTATATGGTATTTGACATTTCGGAAATGTGATTCGGAATTACGAATGCAAAATGAGATGTTTTTTGATATTGTGATAGTAAATCATTATATGTTTAAGCATACTTGAATATAGCAATAACCCATGCCTGGGTGTGGGTAATGCTGGATTTACCACGGTTGGCGTGGTTTGGTCCCGAGGGCGAAGCCCGAGGGACCAAACAAAGATATCCGTGGGTAAATCCAGCATTACCCACACCCAGAAGTGGGTTATTGCTATTATACCATGGTTTTAGTTTGTTTTGTATTATGTTTGTATTGTCGTTATTTATGTTTTTGTTTGCTTTTTTTGTATTCTTCCACTTTTTGTGAGATAAAATAGTCCACACTTTCAGTTTGTCTTTATTGTTTATTTCTGTTTTAATTTAAATACATGTTATTTTTTAGTTTTTCAGGAAATGTTAGGAAAGGGCTAGGTGGTGCTTGGTATAATATAGTTTAAGCAGTGTAGAAGTTTATAACGTGTAGTTATGTTTTAGTAGTTATAGGTATGTTGAAATGTGGTGTAGTTTTAATTTGTATTACTTTTTTAAAAATATGTACTTTTACTATTTGGTCACTAGGTGGTGTTGTATGCACTTTTATTAGATGTATGCTGATGTGGACGTTCGGTATGGTGTGTGTTTTTCACTTTGCGAGGGATGTGTGGTGTGTTTTTAGTATGTACATTTTTGGAGTTGTCTGTGTATAGGTATTGTAGGGAATATAGGTAAGTGAATGGTTTTATGAGAATGCTTGGTTTTATTGTGTTATAAGTGGTGGTTATGTAGTGTGTGTGTGATGTATTTGGGACTGCATGACTTTTTATTTTTTTAGTGTTCGAGGTGAGGGAATGAGGAGTGTTGTATGGAAATTGGTTAGTTTTCTGTGTTTTCGTTAAATTGTTGTGTGTTTTGGGTATTAGATTTACTTTACTTTACTGTTTATTTGTTGTCGCCGCATGATATTCAGCGACCGGACTTTTTGCGTTGTTTCTTGTAGGATTTACTATGTGCACGCTGGTTGGATTAGCCAATCAGCATGCACGTTTGTCGGGTTTGCGATGTTCGCATGGTATAATACATATGTATGCACGTCAGGCTTGGGGTTATACATATATTGGCCATAGGATACAGCTTCTATCCTGTAACATTCTTCCGTTAAGTCTATCTGCTGTTGCTGAAATAACTACAGCATTCTACATGGAGGACTACATTCCTCAGACTCTGTGCATTGAGAAAGGCTTATAGCTGAAACAGGTCTGGTTGTTCTATGTATTTGAATCAATAAAAACTTTTTCAACCTCTCACTGGACTGCTGGTTGTTTTGAATTTGAATCTGTGCAGAAACCGTCTGAGGAGCGTACTCTGCAGAGATGTTGCTTTAATTGTTAAAGTGATAGTTTAGATGGTTCTTTTCAGTAAATTGCAGTGTTTGCCGTAACTGCTAATGCGACATTTATAAACCAGAGTTTAAAAGTTGGGGTCTTAGTTAACAAATAATCATGTGTCAAAGATTGAAAAAGTTTGTAGCTTAGAGGAACCCTATCCCGGAACATATTTTCTAACATTGTCCTAAACTCGGGCCATAGTTCTAAAACTGGGGAACAAATGTAAAACTTACGAATAAGGTCTAATTCCTTATGTCCACGTGCATTGCAAGGCATCCGCTCTAGTATTCTTTCCGCATACCCAGTAACACCAAGCCAAAAGGGGATTCATTTCTCATAGAAATATGGTCATGATTTAGCTTGGACTACTAGGCAATACTGTCTATGGATTAATGCTTTGGTGCAGTCAGGGTCAAGATAGTAGATATTCACAGCAAAAGGAGATGTTCAACGCACACACAC